>NC_135889.1:48526838-48660414 GCF_964194155.1 Cetorhinus maximus
GCATAGTTTCAACAAGGGAGAAATATAAATTGGTTTAAGGTGGGTGGGGGGGAAGAGACACATTGAGGGTGTGGTGTGTTCACACCACACCCTCAATGTGTCTCTTCCCCCCCACCCACCTTAAACCAATTTATATTTCTCCCTTGTTGAAACTATGCTTCAGTTCTGCTGAAGGGCCATGAGGGCTCGAAACGTTGACTGATTTCTTCTCCGCCGATGCTGCCAGACTTGCTGAGTTTTTCCAGGTAATTCTGTTTTTATTTTGTTTTGGATTTCCAGCATCCGCAGTAGCTTTTAGCTTTTTGTTTTTATCTTTAAACTTACTTAAACTATCTCTAGTTCCTAACTGTAATTACATACTGTTACAGATGAAACATCTTGGGTGTCCAATAGTGAATTTCACTTAGTTCCCAGGATGGAGTTTAACATTTCTTTGAATTAATCTTGGTTACTATTTCCTGTATTTGAATAAATTCACTATGATTTCCATAGATTTGCAGCAGCTATACAAGATGTTCCCATGTTGTTATTAAGGCTATAAATAAAGTTTGGGATTAGTATAATTCAAACCACAGGAGGAAGCAATCCCTCACTACTGTTGCCCATTCTATGAGACTGTATATTTTCTGAATTAAGTTGTATTGCACAATATAAAACTTTCTAAATACATTAAATATCTATAATTTGGATCATTAGTGCCACTGGAATCAGCCCACAGCAGCGAGATGCTCTCCAAGTCAGACATGCATCACCCCTGTCTGCTCAGAAGCTGCCTCCTGGAATAGACACTCGAGTAAGTGGGCCCTGTGGGCTCCGAAAACTACTAAACTGGCCAGACCGTGACATGAAATAGCCTTACCACTGATTTACAAATTGGACCATGCTTGTCACTCACCAAAGGCAGCTGCAAGAGGGACCCACCACATGCATTATTTAAAAGACCAGGGACTCCCAACTTACAAGTAAGGTGATTTGCACTAATTTCTTCTATTGCAAATAAGTCTCTGGAATTACTGTGGAGCGTTTTTGGAGGTGCTGTGGTGAGTTCCTGGATTTGGCAGGGAGTGTTGCTGGTGACTTAGTGGTAATGTTGCTGGACTAGTGATCCAGAGGCCCAGGCTAATGCTCTCGGGGCACAGGTTCAAAACCACATCAGCTGGTGGAATTAGTAAATCTGAATTATAAAGTAATCTCAATAACCATGACCATGAAACTATCATTGATTGTTGTAAAGACCCATTTGATTCACTCATTTCCTTTAGGGAAGAAAATCTTCCATCCTTACCTGGTCAGGCCTACATTTGACTCCAGACTCACAGCAATGTGGTTGACTCTTACCTGCCCTCTGAAATGGCTTAGCAAGCAAGCTGCTCAGTTCAAGGATAACTAGGGATGGTAACAAATACTGGCCTTTCCAGCGACACCCACATCCCATGAAAGAATAAAGAAAAAACATGACATCTCTCTTGTCTGTCTCTGCAGCTAATGTCCCCAGCAACTTCTTCTTGAACCTAGCAGCGCTCACTCTTCTCTGGTGCTCCATTTGTGCATCTCTTCCATGCTGCAGTTTCAGTACAGGCAGCAAGCATCAACTGCCTTCCATTGCATGCAGCTCTGCTTTAAGGTGAACAGGCTGTCTTTAAGAGGAGCAAGCTGGCTGGCCCATGTGCTATCAGCAGACACTGTTTGGCCTCCTACTGAGTGCCATGGCAGCCAGTAGCATGGGCCTTACTCAGACCAATGTTACAATCAAGCAAGTAAGGAGGCAGCACCAAGTTTACATGCTGTCTGTTCAATGAACATTGGATGTAAGGTGGTCGCAAACCATCATTGGCGCACCCGAAAATGGGCCATAACCAATTTTTAGTCCCTTTTCTGTAACAGTGGTGTATTATCATGGTCCAGTTGCAGGCTAGAAATCAATCTTGGCTGCTGGTGCAAAACAAAAAATAGCAAATTCATTGGAAAAGAAAGTTGTGTGGCGTATAAAATGGAGCATCGATTTGCTGTCACCCATTTTGCATTAAACTTATGACAATTTCCTAGTGAATGCAAATCTGCTTTTACTGTTAAATACTAAGGATAACACTGGAGT
Organism: Cetorhinus maximus; assembly: GCF_964194155.1. Classification (NCBI taxonomy): domain Eukaryota; kingdom Metazoa; phylum Chordata; class Chondrichthyes; order Lamniformes; family Cetorhinidae; genus Cetorhinus; species Cetorhinus maximus. The sequence continues at coordinate 48,528,934 of NC_135889.1, forward strand.
TCAGTCCAGTTCTCAATCAATGTGAGCTCACAGCATAAGCTGTGAATTTCGCACTCACAACCTGAACAAAATCTTGAAAGGGACTGAGTTGCATTTTCAGGTCAACATGATGGGATTACAGTGCTTGCAGCTACCCACGGTTCAAATGAAAGGTGTCGGAGCATTAACAAATTAGAAAGTACTCTGCTTGTCTGTTCAAGGCTCAACACAGTGTGCAATAATAATTTTTAAAATCAGGATGCCCTGTTGTTTTGTGTGAGAGATGAAAAATAATACATAATTCATGTTGCCCTGATGGCCCATGATCACTAAAATAAGCAGATAAGCTTGTCATTTCCCATTACCACCACAAGGTCACTAGGTACCAGTTATTTTCTGTGGAACGCAGCTCATCCGAGAAGCTTCTCACAGCTGTGAGCCAGCTCATCCCCTCCAGTCACATGGATTACTATGAGAAGCTGCAAAACTCCAGGGTTCAGCCCTGATGTTCCCTGTTTTTTACTGGGGAGGCGATGTGCCTCCCTGCTCTCACAAATAATGCCCCAGTAACTTGTTTGAAGCAGTGATGTACTGCAGACTGACTGATGTTGCTGATTTCACATTGGATTCCTGGTAGGAGCCTGGGGCAAAAATAGAAATAAAGGTGGTTGTCATCTTCACTGTCATGGAATTGAGCTTGAAGTTCTCCTGCAACAAATTACAGAATTCTGTTACTTCCTCCCAAGTGAATTGGAACCTCCAAAGGCATTAATCATTAATCAGGTTCAGATAATTGCATTTGCGGTTGATAGATTTAATTCGCATAGTAACAAATGATGCTGCACTTCAATGGCATCCAAAGGTTCTTCCTGTTCCTCTTCCCCCATCTCTTCATCCAAATAACATATGTGCTATGATATTACAAATGGGACCTCCACTGCAGTAAGGATCAGAAGTTATCTGCCCAGGTTTTCTTAAGAGCTCCCGCGCACAGAGCAAGCCAATTGCAGTGACTAACTTATAAAGTTTTGTTTCCTAACTGGCCAAAATTGATTTATCAACAACAATCGAATGTGGTATCTGTCCCTTTAAGGACCTGTGAATTTCAAAATCAGCCTAGCAACTGAGAATGCCCAATCTATATGGGCACTACTGGCCTGACATGTGACCCAGGAAAAGGAATGAAGTATGTGTGGAGACTAGAATAACATAATTTTCTGCTACATTTATTTTTTATGTGCATCTGTGTTCATCTGAACCACAATCCTTGCTCCTTGGCCCAAACGGTGACAAATATGTACCAAGCACAAATGGGGTAGAGAGTGAGCACAAGGGGGCTTGACTTCTTTTCCTCAAAACAATGCCTCCAAATAGGCTCAGGCAGGGTGCTGCAAAGAGAATATGCCCCTCCATATTTTGAACTGATATACTTTATGATAAATACTTCAGCAATGACATAGGAGATTTGACAATATACCAGTTCCTTTGCATTGCAGGTAACACATAATTTTATTTCCACGGCTTTTTGACAAAAGTAACCTTATATCACCACAAATGGGAGAGGTCCAGATGAAAAGGCAGTTGTCAAAAATTCAATGTTGACCCAACATGAATGCAAAGAGGAAGGCATTTTCATCAGTAAAATGGTAAAAACAGAAAACATCGCTTCCTACAGCGAATGGAACATCTATTTCATATGTGATAAATACCAACTTCCTTGAAAGTTTTCACATGAAGTGGGAAGTGCGAGGCAATTAAATTCAGCAAGTTTAGTCTTTATAACATATATATACTTATACATATAAATATATAGATAAAATATATATCATATTTAAATATTGTAATATATGTGAGATATTAGAATAAAGAGTAATTAGGAAATCTGAGGGATCAGAAAAGAGGGAAATTCAAGATGGGCATGGAGTTCATGTGCATCAATTCATGAAATATGGTAAACAAGATTGGAGATCTGCATGGAAATGGCCATATAGGATTATGATATCATGGCAATAATGGAGACCTGGCTTAAACAAGGGAGGCTTAACATTCCTAGCTACAATATTCAGGAAAGATAGGGAAGAAAAAGATAAAGGGCTGGGGGTGGCATATTGTTCAAAGAAACTGTTACAGCACTAGGAAGGGATGATATAGTTGATTGGTCAAAGACAGAATCTACTTGGTTAGAATTAAGAAGCAATATGGGAGCTAGTATTCTGCCGTGCCCATAATATGGGTCAACAAATTGTGGGAAGGAGATAGAGAAACAAATTTGCAGGCAAATTACAGCATGATGCAAGGACTTTAGAATAATTATAATGGGGAAATCAATTATTCCAATATAGATTGATAAAAGTAACAATGTAATCGGCCGAGAGAATGAAAAATTACTGAAATGTTTACAAGGGATTTTTCTTGATCAGTGCGTTCCCAACCCAGTAAGGAAGGAAGCAGTGCTGGACCTTGTTCTTGAGAAGGGAGTGTGGCAAGTGGAGCATGTTTCAATGGGGAGGCATTTTGGAAACAGTAATCACAATATCATTCAGTTTAGAGCAACTATGGAATAGAACAAGGAAAAATAACATGAAAATAGTCAACTGGAGGTGAATTAATTTCAGGGATCTGAAAAGGGATCTGGCTAAGATGGATTGGAATCAAAGATTGGCAATCACACTACTTGGAGTGTACTATAGACTACCAAACAGTCAGAGCAAGATAGAAGAGCAAATATGTAGGCAAATTTCTGAGAAGTGCAAAACTAGTAGTGCAGTGTTAGTGGGAGATTTCAACTACCCTAATATTAATTGGGGTAGAATTAAAGTGAAAGGCATAGAGGGGACAGAATAGCAGGATTCTTAAAATGCATTCAGGAGAACATTTTTTAGCCCGTATGTAGGAGACCCAACAACAGAGGTACTTATTTTAGGGGATGAAGCTGCATAGGTGGAAGGGGTATCAGTTGGGAAGCACATAGGTAGAAGTGATCATAATTCAGTTAGATTTAAGGTGGTTAAGGAAAAGGGCAAATATAGACCAGGGATATGCTAACTTTACTAAGCTGAGATTTGATTTAGCTAAAGTCAACTGGAAACAGCAATTTGAAGTTCAATCAGTGCCACATCAGTAGGAACATTCAAGAAAGAGATGCAAGGGTTCAAAGCAATTTTTTTCCATAAAGAAAAATGGTGGGGCTAACAAATCCAGAGTCCCCTGGATGTCAAGGGGCTAAAAGAGAGCATAAAGAAAAAAAAATGAAGATCATGATAGGTGCCAAGGGCTCAATACCACAGAAAATATAGGGGAATATAAAAAGTGTAGGGGAGAAATTAAAAAGGAAAGTAATAAAAGCAAAAGAGTGGGCATGAAAAAATATTGGAAAGTAAAATTTAAAAAAAATACATAGCGAGCAAGAGGATAACCAAAGATAGAGTAGAACCTATTGGGGACCATAAGTGTGTGTGGAGGCAGAGGACATGGGAAACAAGGGCAGAAATGGAAAAGGCTGCGAGCATCATTTTCCAATCCTCTCCAGTTGTAGGCACAGTGCAGAACAGTGGAGGACAGTTAGGCTGGAGCTAAAGAGAGCATAAAGAAAAAGTAAATACATACTTTGGCTCTGTCTTCACAAAGAAGGACACAAATAACATACCAGAAATGTTGGGGAACACAGAGTTTAGTGTGAAGGAAGAACTGAAAGAACTCAGTCCTAGTAGGGAAATGGTGTTGGGGAAATTGATGGGATTGAAGGCCGATAAATCCCCGGGGCCTGATAATCTACATCCCAGAGTACTTTAAGAAGTGGCCCTAGAAATAGTGGATGCATTGGTAGTCATCTTCCAAGATTCTATAGACTCTGGAAGAGTTCCTACAGATTGGAGTGTAGCTAATATAACCCCACTATTTAAAAAGGGAGGTAGAGAAAAAACAGGGAATCATAGACCAGTCAGCCTGACGTCAATAATGGGGAAAGTTTGCGAGTCCATTATAAAAGATTTAATAGCTGAGAACTTGGAAAACAGTGGCAGAATCAGACCAGAGTCAGCATGGATTTACAAAAGGGAAATCATGCTTGACAAATCTACTGGAATTTTTTGAGGATGTAACTTGTAGAGTTGATGACAGGGAGCCAATGGATGTGGTTTATTTGGAATTTCAGAAGGCTTTCGACAAAGTCCCATAGAAGAGATTAGTGTGTAAAATTAAAGCGCATGGGATTGGGGGCGTTGTATTGAGATGGATAGAAAACTGGCTGGCAGACAGGAAACAAAGAGTAGGAATAAACGGGCCTTTTTCCGAATGGGAGGCAGTGACTAGAGGGGTACCGCAGGGATCGGTGCTGAGACCCCAGCTATTCACAATATATATCAATGATTTAGATGAGGGAACTAAATGTAATATCTCCAAATTTGCAGATGACACAAAGCTGGGTGGGAGGGTGAGCTGGGAGGAGGATGCAGAGATGCTTCAAGCTGAGTGAGTGGGCAAATGCATAGCAGATGCAATATAATGTGGATAAATATGAGGTTATCCACTTTGGTAGCAAAAACAGGAAGGCGGATTATTATCTGAATGGCTATAAATTGAGAGCGGGGAATGTACAACGAGACCTGGGTGTCCTCGTACACCAGTCGCTGAAGCTAAGCATGCAGGTGTAGCAGGCGGTAAAGAAGGCAAATGGTATGTTGGCCTTTATAGCCAGAGGATTCGAGTACAGGAGCTGGGATGCCTTGCTGCAATTATACAGGGCCTTGGTGAGACCACATCTGGCAATATTGTGTGCAGTTTTGGTCTCCTTATCTGAGGAAGGATGTTCTTGCTATAGAGGGAGTGCAGCGAAGGTTTACCAGACAGATTCCTGGGATGGCGGGACTGACATATGAGGAGAGATTGAGTCGGTTAGGATTATATTTGCAGGAGTTCAGAAGAATGAGGCGGGATCGCATAGAAACTGAGGATACAGGGTAGACCATTTAGGACTGAGGTGAGGAGAAATTTCTGCACCCAGAGAGTAGTGAGCCTGTGGAATTCCCTACCGCAGAAAGTAGTTGAGGCAAAACATTGTATGTTTTCAAGAAGGAGTTAGATATAGCTCTTGGGGCGAAAGGGATCAAAGGATATGGGGAGAAAGCGGGTGCAGTCTATTGAGTTGGATGATCAGCCATGATCATAATGAATGGCGGTGCAGGCTCGAAGGGCCGAATGGCCTACTCATGCTCCTATTATCTATGTTTCTATGTTTCCGACCCCGTTGGCGTCAGGCGGACATGAGCAGACAATATGGCGGGAAGGCCAAAATTCAGTTTCACGACACCGTGAAACCAGTTTGCGATTGTCCGCTTCACTCGCCAATGGTGGGTGACATTTCCCACCGTCGCACGTCAGAAATACCATTTTAATATGTCTGCATATAGTTATAATCCCTGCCCACAGGAATCATCCCTGCACCCTGGATCATCCAGGTACGTCGGCGTGCAATGTTTCACAACAACACTTGAAAGGCGTGTGCCTGGTGAGCTGAAGTTTCAGGGGGAACTCGGAGGTGAGTGCACAGTAAAGTTACGCAACGCCCACGAGGGTCGCCCATTCGACTTCAAGGTGCTGCGCATTCAGACGAAGGCACAAGCAAGTCGCTTTTTCCCGGTAGGCTGACAGTGTGGTGCCACAGCATGGGCTGCCACAGCATGGGCTGCACTGTGGTTGGGGCGAGTTGGGAGGCAAGGCAGCATGGTCTGATGGTCATGCACAAGCACATGCGGTGGGGAAGGGGATGAGAGGGAAGTGGCCACACGTTAGGGAATCTTGAATAAAGTGACTGTTCCTCTGCAGCTGAGACAGTTCAGGCACAGTCACGTTGACATGCTTGGGTCTCTAACTTATCTGCCCAGTCAAGCAACTCAGAGGTGTGAAAGTCCCACCAAATGCTCCTGAACTTTTCACCCCCCGGGCGCAGACTGCAAACTAATGAGCATTTTAGTGGACTGCAAAACAGCTGGACGACTGGGCAAGTTGTATAATCTCCTTGCGAAAGCTAACCATGGAGCAATCACTGGTGGAGGTGCTCATAGCCCCTTGCAATGTCATCATCCCAGTTTGGACCAGTCTCCCCTTGGTTCAAGCCAACAGCGCAGCCTTGCAACGTGGGTTAGGAGAATGCCTGCACCTGAGCTGAGAGCACAGCATGCAGTCCAATGGGCAAAGCTGCCACCAATCAGGCAGGTGGAGTGGGGCGGAGGTGGGTGGTGTCTCAGGCAGCCATGCAGCACACTGAACTCTGGCCATCCAAGAGGTGGCCAGCAGTCTCCGGGAAGCATTAAGGGGCTTTCAGACTTAACCAAGAGAGGTTCTTAGTACACCCAAGCTAACCCATCTTTTATCCTGCAGGAGGAGTACTTTTTTTAATATATTCTTTCATGGGATGTAGGTGTCACTGGCTGGGCCAGCATTTATTGCCTAACCCTAATTTCCCTTGTTTAGAGGGCATTTAAGAGTCAATCACATTGCTATGGGTCTGAAGTCACATGTAGGCCATACCAGGTAAGGATGGCAGATTTCCTTCCCTCAAGGAAATTAGTGGAGCAGATGGGTTTTTACAACAATCGGCAATGGTTTCATGGTCATCATCAGACTTTTAATTCCAGATTTTTTTATTGAATTTAAATTCCACCATCCACTGTGGTGAGATTCAAACCCAGCTCCCCAGAGCATTACCCTGGGTCTCTGGATTACCAGTGACAACACCACTTTGCCAGCACCTATCAGGAACATGGAGCCTGGTCACCTAGTTGTATGCCTCATTGATTACAGGGAGCGGGCACAACGGAGAAGAGAGTGATGGAGGTGCCTGGCTGCACAGAGGGAGGAGCTGCACCCTCAGGAAGAAGGGGTGGTTGGGCTCCTGTGGCGGCTGCTGAAGAACTGCAGCGAGCCATCGCTGGTCGGCATCTAGTTAGACCCAGGGTCTACAGATGGCATGATGTCACTCGTGCAGATGAGCAAGAACCAGTGTTGCTGAAGAATGCACATGTCCAGGGAACTAGTCGGTCATATCTGCCAGCTACTGCAGGATTTGGCGCCACTAACACATGGAGGGCTTTTACCGTCAGTGGCCATGAAAGTGACTGCGGCACTCAGTTTTTATGCCAGTGGCTTCTTTCAGGGCTCCACATGTGACCTCTGTGGGATATCGCACGCCTCCACCCACAAATGCATCCATGGGGTCACGGACGCCATATTTGCAAAAGTACACAACTTTGTGCATTTCGCCCAGGAAAGCCCGGAAGCAAGAGCACTGGGATTTGCGCAGACCTCAGGTTTCCCACAGGTGCAGGGTGCCATCAACTGCACTCACGGGCCATTGAGATCTCTATGCAACAAACGATCAACGATGTCAACCGTAAGGACTTCAACTCGCTGAATTTTCAACTGGTGTGCGACCACCACAAACGCATCCTAGAGGTCTGCGCACGATTCCCAGGGAGTGCCCATTCTCAGTTGACCTCAGATCCCTCACGTCTTCCAGGGTCCACAGAGGTTGCAGGATCGGCTTCTCAGGGACAAGGACTACCCACAGGGGACGTGGCTGATGACACCCGTGCGGTGGCCTCAGGCTGCAGCAGAGAGAAGGCACACGAGGCTAATGCTGCAATTCTCACTTTGGTGGAGCAAGCCATCGGGATGTTGAAAATGAGGATCAAGTGCCTGGACTGGTCTGGGGGAGCCCTGCAGCACAGTCCACAGAGGGTGTCACACATCGTCGTCACCTCTTGCGCCCTTCACAACCTGGCACTGCAACGGAGGAGGAGCTGGCTGAGGAGGAGCTGGAGGAGCTGCACATCTCCTCCAATGAGGAGGATGTCGATGGTGATGAGGGTGAGGAGGTCCTCGAAGGCGAGGATGACGGGAATGAGGCCATCGCACTGGCCATACAAGGCAGATAGGCTCGAGGGGCCCTCATAGCTGCTAGATTTGTGGAAGATGATGACGACATGCAGTGAGGAGACTCAGTAGATCCTCACATGTGCATTTGTGGGTGGAGGCTTGCGATATCCCACAGAGGTCACCTGTGGAGCCCTGAAAGGAACCACTGGCATAAAAACTGAGCACTGCAGTCACTTTCATAGCCACTGGCAGTGAATGCCCTCCATGTGTCTGTGGCACCAAATCCTGCAGCAGGTGGCAGATGTGACCGACCAGTTCCTTGGGCACGCACATTTATGAACGTTTAACTCCAGTCTGGTTGATGGCAGTGCATATACCCTCTGTGATAAGGCTCCTGTCATAGAGACACAGCAGATGCCCATAGCCTCTACATTCCAGGAGGATGTTGATGAAATGCAGCGGGGACAATCCATAGATCCTCACGTAGTTTATGTGAATGTTTGACTCCTGTCTGGCTGATGGCACCTCACTTGCACTCTGTGAACAGGGTCATATCATGGAGATGCAGCGGGGAAACTTTAACTTCTCCTGGTCCTATGGCTCCCTTCGTGAGCTGAACCTACAGGACCAATTGTCACCAGACACAGATGCTGCTGAGATTAGGGGGGCAGCCGCACCTCAGAGATGCTGAGAGCAGAGAGAGAATGAGGGAGCTCTGTATCGCCGGCCCAGAATATTCTGGCAGCAACGATAAGCCCCATCGAGATGCAGATATGACTGATGTGACCAGTGACAGTGACGGCGCACCATCAGTGCGCTAGGAAAGTTGCACAAAGCACAGGGAAGAGGCCCTGGACTGAGAAACCTGCCTTTATCTTGTGCAGGGACCAATGTTTCACATCTGAGTGACACGAACACTGCTCATCAGAACAAGGAGCCATTAGCAAAAAAACATTCTTGTGAGTTTATTTACAATAATGAACATTAACACACGAGAACACCCATGCCCAGGCTGTGTCACTACATTGTATTTATCTTCCTGACCCTTCACTATGTCTTGGTGCTCCCCCAACATCCACAGTGGGGGTGGAGGCAGCCTGCTGACTGCTACGCTCTGTCTGTGATTACCTTGACAGGCGTCCTCTGAGGGCCAAGACCTGGAAGGCTGCAGTCTGCTGTGTTGCCGTGGCACCCTCCTCGGCCTGTGGAGCTGGAGCTGCTGAGATCACAGGAAGAAGGCATTCAGATGGGTCACACGCTCCAGGAGTCACCTGGGTGGATGGCCCTGGGGTGCGCACCTGTGGACCCTCCTCCCTATAGATGCCCAAAGGACCCTGGTTGACTCCTCGAGGAGAAGGGGAAGCTGGAGTGAGATTGAGCTGGCCTACACCTCTCTCGTGATGATACTGTTAGAGGCCAACTATGGCATCAGCAATGGACTTCAGCCCACGCAACAGTGCAGGACTGATATCCTGGACCAAGGTCGCCATGGCAGCCGCACCCTACCAATGTTGACCTCAGTGCGTTGGCATGCCAATGCTATCACTTAAGATTGAATGCAGATGGACACCCCCATCGTGCCTTACAATCTGAGGAGTGCAGCGGACATCCCTTCCTGATGTTCCCGAGCTTGCCTTTGCAGCTCCAACAATTGAGATATAGCCGAGTCCAGAGGCTCAGCATCTGACTCAAACTATGTAGATTTCTGGCCTCTATCAGTACTCCGAATGCCAGAAACCTGGGGACTCCCTGTTGCCACCTGCTGTGGATCAGACAGTGCAATGTGCTCAGCAAGTTGTGACCCCAAGGCTACCTTAGAGCTAGGCCCCACCGTGGTGTGCGTCTCTGCGCTGGTGGAGGGTGTGGGTGAGCGCAGTGATGGGACTTCAATGACGGTGTCATCAGACTCTTCTTCTGAGGTTTCTTTGGGGCTTGAGTTGAGAACCTGGGTCGTGGATTCTCTTGCCTGCTTCCCAGATGTACCTGTAAAAGCAAGGAGAGATAATTAGCACATGGCAGGAGACTGCGGAACAAGCAAACTCACTCACAGCATCTGATGGATGTTGCACTGCTAGACCCTCACTTGGTAGGGCACCGCTGACCTCACCGTTAGCACAGGAACGGTTCAGAACCTCGCCGGCCAGCTAGATGAAGTCTGTGAGGACCTTGATTTCAGGCATTTCTCCACCAGTCTGCAACCTTTCTCTGTTGTGTGCCAGCTTGTCCTGAATGAATATAGATAGAGAGATTGTAAGCAGGATGCCTGCCAGGCCAGATAATAAGGGTGCCTGGCATGTGTGTGGGTGATGGGTAGCGCCACAGGTGGGATGAGGACATGATCTGCAGGGCAACTTTAGGTGTGCATGAGAGGCTGAATGGTGATGTCTCTTGAACTGGCAGTGAGTGAGATCCCTGTGGATGTGTGATGGGCTTGTGAGTGTGTGAGTTGAGAGTGATGAGAAAAGTGACTTACCCTGGCAGAACAGAGGAGATCATTCAACCTCCTTTGGCACTAGGTAGTTGTCCTGTTTTGTGTGGCATTGGTGCTGACCACCACTGTCACCATCTCCAAAGCTGGATTGGTGACCTTGCTTGCTGCTATTAGTCCAGGGTGGGGATAGAGGACTTCACGGCAGGCCTCCACTGCATCCTGTAAGCGTCTGAGGGAGACCTTGCTAAATCTGGGGGGCAGCATGTTTCCTCCTTTTGGCAGCCATCAGTTCCCAGCAGCTTCCTATCGCTTGAAGAGTGCTAGCTCTTTGCAGGGGCGGCCTTTAAATATGGTGCCCGGTTTACTGAAGGCCTGAGGTCAGCGGGGCAAGCGAGTCAGAGGCTGTCCTGCCAGCGACCCGGCGTGTTTACCGGGAATGCATAATTAATTAGGCGAGAATGGGATGACACAGCATGGAAAGCTGCCATTATGGCCAGTGTGTAAAATGTCTTTTTTCCCACCCTCTTAGTGCAAATCTTGGATAATTCCACCCTTAATGTTGTACTATTGTTTCCATTTAAAATTGGATAAAGATTTAGAACAAGTAATTACAGGCCAGTCAGCCTATCCTCCATTATGGGCAAATTATTGGAAAAAATTCTGAGGACATGATAAATCTTCATTTAGAAAAAATGGAGATTAATTAAAGACAGTCTGCATGAACCTGTCCATGGAAAGTTATGTCTGACGAATGTGATTGAATTTTTTTGGAGGTAACAAGGAGGGTCAATGAGGGTAGTGCATTTTATATAGGCTCTATGAACTTTGACAAGGTTTTTGATAAGGTCCCATATGGCTGACTGGTCACGAAAGTAAAAGTCCATTGGTATCCAAGACAACATGGCTAGTTGGATCAAAAACTGACTCAAGGGCAAGAAGCAAATAGCAATGGTCGATGGGTGTTTTTGTGACCGGAAGGCTGTTTCCAGTTCGAGGTCTCCTGCTTTTTTCTGTTTATACCAATGATTTGAACTTGAGTGTAGGGGTTATACTGGGACTGAATAAAACACTGGTAAGGCCACAGCTGGATTACTGGGTGCAGTTCTGCTCACCGCACCACAGGAAAGATGTGATCGCACTAGAGAGGGTACAGAGGAGATTAACGAGGATGTTACCTGGATTGGAGAATTTTAGTTTAGAGGGAAAAATGTATTGGCAAGGATTATTTTCTTTGATACAGAGGAGGCTGTATCAAATTATAAAATCGAGTGTATAAAATTATGAAGGGTCTAGATAGAGTGGATAGGAAGCTGCTATTCCCCTTGGTTGAGGGATTCATATTCAAGGGGCATCAATTTAGGGTAAGAGGTAGGGGATTTAGAGGGGATTCAAGGGGAAATATTTTCAACCACAGGGTGAAGGTCACTGCTTGAAAGGATGGTAGAGACAGAAATCCTCATAACATTCAAAAAGTACACGGATGTGCATAGAATGTGTTATAACCTACAGGGCCACGGGACCAAGAGCTGGAAAGTGAGATTAGGCTGGATTACTCCTTCTCAGCCATGGGTACGATGGGCTGATTGGTCTCTTTCTGCGCTATGAATTAATCTATGAATAAATAAACAATGGGAGGCCTTCGAAGAGAACATAATTGGAGATTGCACATGTTACACCCCTGTTCAAAAACAGGGAGAGCAATAAACCTGGCAACTACAGGTCGTTAGGCAAGGGAAGCAGATACAGACAATAATCTGGGGCAAAATTCACTGGCACTCAGAGAAATATAAATTAATAAATGGAAGTGAGCATGGATTTGCTAGCCGCAAATCATAATTAACTAACTTAACTGGCCTTATTGATGAAATAATGAATAGGGCTGATAAAGGTAGTATGTTTGATTTTGTGTGTGTGGGCTTTCAAAAGAGGTTTGATAAAGTACAAGATAATTGTTAGCAAAATAGGAGACAATGGGATCAAAGTGGTATACTTAAGGAAAAAAAAACTCAGAGTAGTGATGAACTCGTTTGTTCAGAGTGAAGGGAAGTATGCAGTGGTGTCACCCCAGGGGCTGGTATTGAGATCACTATATTTTTTCATATATATTAATGACCTGGACTTGGTTATACAGGGCATAATTCATAACTTACAGATGACATAAAATGTTGAAATATAGTAAACAGTGAGGATAGTAACAAATTTCAGGAGGACATAGACTGGTGAAATGGACTGACACTTGACGGATGAAGCTTATTTGTGGACAAGTACGATGTGAATAATTTTGGTAGGATGAATGAGGACAGGCAATATTAAAAAATGATACAATTTCAAAGGTGATTCAGAGAGGCCTGGATGTGTATGTACACAAGCCTTTGAAGGCAGCAGGACAGTTGAGAAGGCTGTAAAAAGGGAAAACCTTTATAAAACACCAGTTACTTCGAAGCTGGAATATAGGGCGGAATTTTACGGCCCCGTTGTGGCAGGGCGGGGCCGGAAAATGCAGCGAGTCTTTCTAAGCTCCATTAACTTCAGCAGGACCGGAAGATCCCACCAGCAAGAGGGGCTGTAAGATTCTGCTCATAGTTTCCCCATTCTGGGCACCACACTTTAGGAAGGATGTCATGACCCCAGAGAGCATGCAGAGATTTACTAGCTTTCTACCAGGAACAAAAGGCACCAGTTACTTGATAGACTTGAGAAACTAGGGTTGCTTTCCTTAGAGCAGGGGAGGTTAAAGAGCAAAATGATGGAGGTGTTCAAAATCATAAAGGGAAACAAATTCCACTGGCAGAAGGGGTGATAACTAGAGGACCGAGATGTAAGGTAAATGGTAAAAGAACTAGAGACGTCATGGGTGTGGAAATCTGAAGTGAAATACACCTTTAAGAGAATGTGAGCAGATTGGCCACGTGACTGTATGACCCAATTGCTGTGTAATGCGGGCTACAGTATTGTGTGTAGTTTTAGAGTAGGGTCTGTTTGGAGAAGCACACATCATGTTAGTGCTCTGTTATCTGTGTAAATAAACAGTATGTGCTTCATCTTATACTGGTCTCTGCATCTGCAGTATATTGTTGCTGCCAGCTCACCAGCCATTAGATAAGCGTGCAACTGCGTTCGTGAGCAAAGTGACCCAACTGTAGAATATAACAACTGGTGATGAGGCAAAACACAACCAGTCAACAGCACCAAGGAAAGCCATGAAAACTCAACTGAAGTGAATCAGCAGTGCCCTGCAGGCTGATTCTGAGTACAGCCCTCACCGTTGTTGTCGACTTTATCTCCCATCGGTATGCTACAATTTGGCCGCATCAAACCATTTGATCAGACCACCACTGGTCATATTATATTGAATGCCTCATGGTTTTCTTTTTGGCTAACGACATATCGGGGGAGGAGAAGAGGCAAGCGATCCTCTTATTGACATGTGGCAGTGAAACAAATGGCCCAATTCATTGTCTAATGGCACCCAACACCCCAGGTTCCAAGAGCTTTGATGAATTGGTGAATCTTGTGAAAAGCCACTTTCAGCCGAAACCCTCGGTAACAACACAACGTTTTAAATTAAAGCTGAGGTGTTGTGCCCCTGGAGAGACAGTTGTTTGCTATGTAGCAGCCTTAAAGTGACTGACAGAGCACTGAGTTCAGGACATCAATTAATAACATGTTAAGAGACTGATTAGTATGTGGGATTAATGAGGACGTCATTCGAGAAAGATTATTGTCAGAAACAAATTTAGTCTTCAGCAAGGTGCTGGAGTTGGCGCTCGCAATGGAGAGCACAGTCAGGGACTCAGAAGCAATCAAGGGAGCACAAAATAGCACCGTCCTTCATGTCGGGAGGGAAACACCGGTTAGAAATGGCGCGGGAATGCTGGGCTCTGCAGAAAGGCAGGAAACAGCCACCATTAACAGACCAGCAAAAAGCAATGGTTTAACGGATAAAACTCACATTAATAATGGCAGAAATGGAACCTGACAGCCTGCAAACAAACGACAATTTAAAAGAACCGAGTGTTTCTACTGTCATTGCAATGGGTACATTATGCGATATTGTAAAGACAGATTGCGACAAAATTTCAAACAAGAAGACAAAAATCGTGAAATTCATATAAAAGAGGAACCAGAAGAAACAGAGTCAGATACTTACTCACTACACAACTTAAAAAATGGGTAAAAAGAGCCAATCTACGTGACAGTGGAAGTCAACGGAAACCCATCTGAATGGAGGTGGATACAGGGGCATCCACACCAGTTATAGGAAGACATATTTTTAAATATCTGAATGGAGGAGGCCACTCATTAAAGCTGGAAAATTGAGGTGATAAATTAAAGGCGTATACTGGTGAAGACTTACGAGTAAGAGGCACATGCAAGGTTCCAGTACGGTATGGAAGCCAGTCTGTTACTCTACCCCTGATAGTGGTAGCACGGGAGGGTCCAAGTCTACTTGGTCAAAACTGGCTTAAGGAAATAAAGTTAGAGTGGACTGTGATTTTTCAACTCAGAATGAAAGACCTGCAAGAATTATTACAGAAATATGCATCCATTTTCAGGGAAGAGCTTGGGAAGATACAGGGGCTGCAAACTAAAATCCACATGGATCCTGGGGCAACCCCCAGATACTTGAAGGTGAGGCCAGTCCCCTGTGCATTACGAGAGAAAGTTGATGTCGAATTAGATAGGCTGAAAAGGTAGGGAGTCATACAACCTGTACAATTTTCTGAATGGGCAGCACCCATATTTCCAGTACTAAAGCCTGACCAGAGTCTACGAATATGCGGGGACTACAAGTTGACCGTTAACAAAGTGGCCAGACTTGACAGGCACCCTATACCAAAAACTGATGAATTGTACTACAAGCTGGCAGGGGGAACTGCGTATACGAAACTTGACATAAGCCATGCTTACCAGCAAGTCGAACTAGGAGAGGCCTCTCTGGATTTTGTGACTATCAACACACATAGGGGGTTATACCAGTATACCAGGTTACCCTTTGGAGTCTCACCGGCTTGTGCCATTTTCCAACAGACTATGGAAAATTTACTTCAAGGCCTACCTCATGTGATAGTTTATCTCAAAGGTGTCCTAGTAACAGGACTAACTGATGAAGAACACCTGGCTACCTGGAAGAGGTATTGAAGCATTTCTCACAAGCTGGAGCATGTTTAAAAAAGGAAAAATGTATCTTCCAAGCAAAAGAAGAGATTTACCTGGGTCATAGGGTCGACTCGCAGGACCTGAACCCAGTAGAAGACAAGGTGAGAGCTATTTGTGAGGCACCAGCACCAAAAAGTGCCATAGAACTCAAGTCCTCCTTGGGAATGAGTAACTACTATGGTCGTTTTCTCCCAAATTTGTCATCAGTACTGGCTCCATTATACGGGTTACTCAAGAAAAACCACAGGTGGACAACAAACTCCAAACAGCAAGCTTTTAAGACAGTAAAGCAGTTGCTACATTCATCAGCCCTGTTGGTACATTTCAACCCAAAGGAAGAATTCATTTTAACCTGCGATGCATCACCTTACTGAGTTTGGGCAATAATCTCCCACCGGATGGCGGGTGGCTCTGAACGGCTCACTGGTTACGTCTCAAAAACACTCAGTGTGGCAGAACGAAAATACTCACAAATAGGGAAAGAAGGCTTATCCGTTGTATTTTGCATTAAGGACTTCCACCAATACATCCATGGTTGCCACTTCACCATTGTATCCGATCACAAGCCACTACCAGGTTTGTTTGGAGAAGACAAGGCAATACCCGCAATTGCCTCGGCATGCATCCAAAGGTGGGCACTCATTCTACCTGCTAACGAATATACTTTTATCCATCGGCCGCGATGCCAGATTGCAAATGCCGATGCACTAAGCCGGCCACCTCAAGAAGTCGGCAATGTGAACGTCCCAATTCCCCAAGAACTTGTCCTGTTGTTAAACTTTCTGGATTCGTCATCAGTAAATGCCAAACAAATTAGAGAATGGACAGACTGCAATCCAGTTTTGTCTCACGTCAGGGAGCAAATCTTGCAGGGATGATCTAATGAACCAAAGGCAGACAAATGAAGCCCTATTTTAATAGGAGATACAAGCTCACCTGCCAGGTTGGCATCTTGCTGTGGGGAGAGTCATTGCGCCTCTGAGAGGAAGACAACCATTATTGACCGAATTGCATAGTGCTCACCCTGCCATCTCTAGAATGAAAATGTTGGCACACAGGTAGTTATGGTGCCCAGGGATGGCCACCATATTGTCCCCACAGAGTTATTGATGAAGAGACATCTCAGGATATGTTTGAGTCTCATAAGCCTGAATTTAGCAGGGAGGGTAGAGAGAAGTCAGGAGGCCCAGAAAAATGGACACGATTACCACAGTTGTGAAAGAAACTTCACTGTAGGAGATGCAGTTTTTGCAAAGAACTTAGGAGATGGGCCCAAATGGCTATCAGGTGAAGTTAGTGCTGTGACAGGACCCCTGTCCTACTACATATCGGTCGAAGGTTGGATAATTAGGAGACATGTAGATCACCTCAGGAAGAGGGAAACAGATCTACAAGAAAGGGTGTGCCAAACATTTCCGCTGGAGTCTACACCACAGGTAGAAGGAACTCCCCTTGCTTTAGAAGTACCTGTAAGATCCGTTGAGCCTGAGAGAGTCGAAGAGATAAACTTACAGGTTCCTACTGAAGAGCCTAGAGGACAGATAACTCCTGAGAGGGAGGCCTCAGATAAACCATCCGAAGTCATAGAACTATGACAGTCAGCACATTTGAAGAAGCCTCCAGAGTGACTGAATTTGTAAATAGTTTTTTATGTAAATAGTTGACATATTGTAAAGATTGTAAATTGTGCTTTCGAGTAAAGGGGGAGGGATGTGGTAATCTGAGGTGCAATACACCTTTAAGAGAATGTGAGCAGATTCACCCCGTGACTCTATGACCCAATTGCTATGTAATGCGGGCTACGATGTTATGAGTAGTTTTAGAGTATGGTCTGGTTGGAGAAGCGCACATCATGTTAGGGGTCTGTTCTCTGTGTAAATAAACAGTATGTGCTCCATCTTATATTGGTCTCTGCGTCTGCAATATATTGTTGACAACTCACCAGCCGTTAGATAGACATGCAACCGTGTTCATGAGCAAAGTGACCCAACTGTAGAATATAACAATGAGGAAACATTCTTTAACACAGTGAACTGTTGAAATTTGGAATTCACTGCCTGAAAGAGTGGTAGAAGCAATTTCAATAATAAATTTCGAAACAGGCTTGGATAAATACTTGGAGATAATTTTGCAGGACTATGGAAAGAGCGAGGAAGTGAAACTAGCTGTTTCAAAGACCCAACAGACACAAGATGAGCCGAATGGCCTCCTCCTGTACTGTATCATTCTATGATTCGAAATAGAGTTGCAATACAATAATATAGCATCAGGTCAGAAATGATACTTGCAAATATCTGCATATATTCTGCACATTATTCCAAAATACACACAAATGCTTCAGTCATCATCATTGTCCAGACTCCCAAACAAGAACTTATTGTTTAAACAACATAAATTCACCAGCCAAGTACTAAACAATAGTAAAACATTAAATGGGATTTGATTACATCCCACAGGAATTAGACAAAACATTCATTCGAAGGAATGAATCAGACATAAAAGCAACTTTGGATTCTTGGTCTGACAGAACGGTCAATCTGATAGCTGCTGAAATTAGTGGATTAAAAAGCTCAATAAAACTCCAAGAAAGACCAACATCTGACCATGAAGGCAGCAAATCAAAATCTATTGCGTCCCATTTCCAGATGGTTGCTGTCTGGTGTCCCATCGAATCATTTAACATGAAGGCAAAAATTGTCTTGTCCCCTTCCCTTTCCTAAGGTTTGAATGAAACTTGCTATTCTAAGTATTCCATGCCAGGAGCTCACTATGAATGTCAGGGTCCACCCTGAAAGATTCACCAGGGTTGCTCATGCGCAGCGCATAACATGTACAACATTGACTATGAAGAGGCCATTGGCCTTCCAATTTGATTAGCCCAACATTAAGCATTGAATTACAGGCATATTGGGCAGAACATTACTGGTCCCATGGGGGTATCTTGAAGGTGGGACTGTGAGAAATTGCACTGAAGTTGGCATCAAGCCAACAGGCCAATGTGTTCCTGTCTCTGAGCACTTTTTCCAAAGGCTGGCCAGCACCTGCAGTGGCTACCTACCCAGCATGGTGGATAGCCAATCTGCATAGTTAAGTGCCCATTTGTTGCTGATTGGGACTGCTACCATAACCTTCCCCATGCGGTCAGGCCCCCGCTCAGGGCTGTGCCAGTAGGGACCTAGCGCTGGTTTACCAGCAGCAGGTTTTAGGGGTCCTGTGAGGCCTTCTCAGGCTTTACCCTCCACAGGCATGGCCTCGCAGCTGTGGCCACTGTTTATTTTATTGAATTTATTACCTCTTCAGAGGGTGCCTCAAGATGGAAATTTGAGGGGAAACATTATCATCTAGAGGGTGGCGGGAAATGGCAGTGCCCACTCCTGGCAGGTTGCCATCCAAGGCTACAGGCCATCTGATTGATTGTGCAGCTTCAGGGACCCATTCACCATCCTTAATTAGATGGTGAAGCCAGAGGGCACCTTTTAATTGACAGCCTGAACGAAGATACCCAAGGCAGGCACCCTGACAGTAAGAGTGAGATTAGGACCTAGAAATGGTCCTGACTCAAGCTCTTGGCCTAAGGGCAGAAGATTCCATCCATTGTCATCTATATTCTTGTATTTCAAAACAGATTACTATGTAGGTCGAAGACAGAGTTCAAAGATGTGATGATCAAAATGACATTTTTTTTCCAATTATCGCACCTTGAGATCATTGAGACCCTCCTCAATATATTTGAGGCCTCAGTTTTCTCCTCATGTGGCACTGGAACATTGTAATGTAGATTCAATTCCTCAGATTACAAACACGTATAAAAACATTTTGCTTGATCTTGTAAATTTAAAATATATTTTGCTGCTAATTTTCTTGCCACAGTGATCAAATTTGATCTTGAAAACGGCTGGGATAGGCCAAGAGTTACGAAATTTCTTGTTTTGTTTTTCTTTAAAAAACCAATGAGGAGCAATTTAGCACTTAAGCCTTGCTTTTCACAAGAACCTGATGTTTACAAAGTTTTGTTTGATAATGTAGCACAGAAACAGGTTATTATGTACCCGATCCTTGCTCTTGCATGGTTTTCAAATGCACTGTGCCAATGTCATGGAAGATCAGATGACAGGTTGCACAGATTACTGAATGTTTGGCAAGAGTTAGTGCTGACCACTTTGCCAAACTATATCAGCAGCTTCTGACCATTATTGTTAAAAAGGTATCGCAATATTGTGCAAGTCAAGATTAAAGTCTTCTTTGTACATTATTTATATCAGATATGAGTACCCAACACAATTATTCATAATTCTAAGAACTTTCTGTTCCTTGGCAAGCCGCAAAATAAATATTAGCCTCATACCATAAGCATAATTAGTTTTAAATGAAAGATATAATGAATAAGTTATAAATCATTCCAAAAGCCTGTCTCTCGTTTATCATGTTATCTGTTCTTTAAGAAAAAACTACAGCCTGTTATTACAGATTAATACTTCTGCTAAATAACACAATATATTAACCAATATAATAGCTGAGATCCTGTGAGGATGTCTGGGACTGCGATTTTGAAATCACACCACACCAGGTTCCAACCCGTAGGCATTTGAAAATCTGGCCCATGATTTCTTAACCCGCAGTCAATGCCCACGAGGTAGTGTGGAGGCCTTTAGAACTCTAGCCTTTATCTACGACTATTCAATCACTCACATCCTTACACACTTTGACCTCACTAAATGTCTTACATATAACTAGTTTGCTTGGTCCGTATACCTATCATACCCCCATGGGCTGAATTTTATGCATGGGGTGGGGTCCCCCTCCCTAGAGTAAATGTCAGGGGTGAGCACACTCCTTGACCGGCTCACCCCGCAGCTATTTAATGACTGTTCAGCCGCCAATTAGCTCGAGGTAGAACTTCCATCTCCATCTGAGAGGAAGTTCTTCCTCCAAGAGCTGCTGGCCAATCGAATGCCTGGGAGCAGTTGTCACTGCTGGGATTGCATGTAATCCCAAAGAGGAAATGATGATGGAGAACGAACTTCTAGTTAAGTCCAGGATTTGGCCAGGGCCTGGCTGGTAGGCCCCTGAGTGTGGAGTGAGGGTTCTCACTCCCACCCAGATGCAGCCACGATACTGTTTGGTTTTACCTGGTGGCCTGGACACTTGCCATTGGCCTCCCCCACTGCAGTAAAGTCCCAGCAGCAGCGGGAGGAGGCCCTTAAGTGACCATTAATCAGCCACTTAAGGGCCTCATATAGCCCACGTGTGAGCAGACCACCTGATGTCCCCACTGCCGTGATAAATACCTACAGAGTCAACAGGATTGGAAGGTCACAGGCATGCATTCCCACCCCACCATGGGGACATAACTTTCAGCCCCATATTAATACTTAGATTTGACCATGTTTCATTGACAGTCAAACATCATTTTTACTCATTACATTCTTTATACAAGTGAAGAGAGAGAGGGGTTGGAGCGAGGTGATGGACATCCAAATCTCTGCACTCTCACATAAGATAAAAGCAAAATACTGTTGATGCTGGAAATCTGAAACAAAAACAAAAATTGCCGGAAAAACTCAGCAGGTCTGACAGCATCTGTGGAGAGGAAGATAGGTTTTCTCTGTACTCTTACGCCTTGCCTGGAAGAATTATTGGAGCATCCAGCTCAGGAGGCTATGGGGTGCATTACAGATGAAGAAGTGAGAGAGCATTTAGCAGTGCAAGTTTGTCATGAAATTTGCTAGGATACCATCTGTCAGTATTTGTAATAAATCTAGACTCATGACCCACTCTAAATTAATTGTGCAGTACTCAAGAAAATGGTTCCCATAATGTATCTGCATGAAAGAAGCAGCAAATGGAATGCACAAAGAGTAAGGAATTTATTCCCTTGCCTTTTCTGAGTGTTTTTTTATTTAGACCACATAAGGCCTACTGTGGCGAAAACATTTCTAGCTCACTGAGACATAGATAGTGACCAAAATAAGACTGAAAATGAACACCATTTGAGACAGTTGTTGTGAATAAGGTACTTCCACCCATCTTATTTTCACAAAGTAGAGTTCATTAAAGTGCTTCAAATTCTTGCCTTAATCTTCCAGATCTTTGTATATTTCTTGGCAGCTCAAGAAATCAGTTTAAGCCCATGCTGGTTTCCTCTACTGGGCGGGAATTAAAACAAAGGTTGGCATATTTATGCAATAGTGACACAAAACCATTTTCAGGGTAGTTTTTAAAAATTAATTTCTCTGCTCCTCTCACCCATTCTAATCAGTCTCTCTCTGAACTTACTGCACTCCGTTCTCTCAGGTCCAACCCCAACATTGTCATCAAACCCGCTGACAAGGGTGGGGCTGTTGTTGTCTGGCGCACTGACCTCTACCTCGCGGAGGCTGAGCGGCAACTCGCAGACACTTCCTCCTACCTCTCCCTGGACCATGACCCCACCACTGAACATCAAGCCATTGTTTCCAGGACTGTCACTGACCTCATCTCCTCTGGAGATCTTCCTACCACAGCTTCCAACCCGATAGTCACCCAACCTCGGATGGCCCGCTTTTACCTCCTACCCAAAATCCACAAACAGAACTGTCCCGGCAGACCGATCGTGTCAGCCTGTTCCTGCCCCATGGAACTCATTTCTCGCTATCTTGACTCCCTTCTCTCTCCCCTTGTCCAGTCCCTTCCCACCTACATCCGTGATTCCTCTGACACCTTACGTCACATCAACAATTTCCAGTTCCCTGGCCCCAACCACTTCCTCTTCACCATGGACGTCCAATCCCTCTACACCTCCATCCCCCACCAGGATGGTCTGAGGGCCCTTAGCTTCTTCCTTGAACAGAGGCCTGAACAATCCCCATCCACCACTACTCTCCTCCGTCTGGCTGAACTTGTTCTCACACTGAACAATTTCTCCTTTAACTCCTCTCACTTCCTCCAAATAAAAGGTGTGGCTATGGGTACCGGCATGGGCCCCAGCTATGCCTGTCTCTTTATGAGGTATGTGGAACATTCCTTGTTCCAGTCCTACTCCGGCCCCCTCCCACAACTCTTTCTCTGGTACATCAATGATTACTTCGGTGCTGCTTCATGCTCTCATCGGGACCTGGAAAAATTTATTAATTTTGCTTCCAATCTCCACCCTTCCATCATTTTCACATGGTTCATCTATGACACTTCTCTTTCCTTCCTTGACCTCTCTGTCTTAATTTCTGATGATAGACTGTCCACCAATATCCATTGCAAGCCTACCGACTCCCACAGCTACCTCGACTACAGCTCCTCACACCCCACCTCCTGTAAGGACTCCATCCCATTCTCTCAGTTCCTTCGCCTCCGTCGCATCTGTTCTGATGACGCTACCTTCAAAAACAGTTCCTCTGACATGTCCTCCTTCTTCCTTAACCGAGGTTTTCCACCCACCGTCGTTGACAGGGCCCTCAACCGAGTCTGGCCCATCTCCCGCGCATCCGCCCTCACGCCTTCTCCTTCCTCCCAGAAACATGATAGGGTCCCCCTTGTCCTCACTTATCACCCTACCAGCCTCCGCATCCAAAGGATCATCCTCCGCCATTTCCGCCAACTCCATCATGATGCCACCACCAAACACATCTTCCCTTCACCCCCCCCCCGGTGGCATTCCGTAGGAATCATTCCCTCCGGGACACCCTGGTCCACTCCTCCATCACCCCCTACTCCTCAACCCCCACCTATGGCACCTCCCCATGCCCACGCAGAAGATGCAACACCTGCCCCTTCACTTCCTCTCTCTTCACCATCCAAGGGCCCAAACATTCCTTTCAAATGAAGCAGCATTTCACTTGCATTTCCCCTAACTTAGTCTACTGCATTCATTGCTCCCAATGCGGTCTCCTCTACATTGGAGAGACCAAACGCAAACTGGGCGACCGCTTTTCAGAACACCTGCGGTCTGTCCGCAAGAAAGACCCAAACCTCCCTGTCGCTTGCCATTTTAACACTCTACCCTGCTCTCTTGCCCACATGTCTGTCCTTGGCTTGCTGCATTGTTCCAGTGAAGCCCAACGCAAACTGGAGGAACAGCACCTCATCTTCCGACTAGGCACTTTACAGCCTTCCGGGCTGAATATTGAATTCAACAACTTTAGATCTTAAACTCCCTCCCCCCATCCCCACCCCGTTTCTTCCCCCTCCCTTTTGTTTTTTTCAATAATTTATATAGAGTTTTCTTTTCCCACCTATTTCCATTATTTTTAAATCTACAACTAATACCTTGTCAGTCTTTCCACCCCACCCCCACTAGAGCTGTACTTTGAGTGTCCTGCCATCCATTCTTAATTAGCACATTTTCTTAGATAATATCACCACCTTCAACACCTCTTTGATCCTTTTGTCTGTGACATCTTTTGATTATCTGCTCATATCACTGCTTGCTTGTCCCTATAACCACCCCACTCTCAACTTCTCTCCCCCTGCCCCCCACCTTAAACCAGCTTATATTTCACCCCTCTCCTAACTATACTTAGTTCTGTTGAAGGGTCATGTGGACTCGAAACGTCGACTCTTTTCTTCTCCACCGATGCTGCCACATCTTGTTTATGATTTTTTGGCACATATTCCAATGAATATTCTTTTAAAATGAGAGACTCTTGCATTATTTCCTTTTCTGTTTAATGCTTTGAATCTGTGAGCCTACAGGCGTAATCAGTATTGATCACCCATTACTTGGTGCACAAAGTGCTGTTACGTGCGTTTCTATCAACACTGTTGTTGTCCAGGGTGGTGACGAAAGACTTTGTTCCCAGATAAGGTTGATAAGCAACTTGTTAGGTTCATATCTATTATTGTTTTGCAAGCGTGCCTCTTCAAATAACCCTCAAAGCATTTCACTCTCTAAAACTCAGACCCCACTCACTTTTCTTGCTTTATTATTCTGGGATTGACTGTAATTCTGACAGAAAGTATGGATCAATTATTTCATGGAAGATGACGAACTCCCACCAGCTAACATTCAGCCTCAATGAAGTCAAACAGAGATGATGAAATTGCGAAGCCTCTGTGATTTCCTCAGAGGAATGTTTTAAAATAATTATGAGCAGAAACGAAGATCCTCCAAGTACTCCACATCCTCGAGTCAAGCCATGAAGTATCAAGTCAAGCTTTGACCATCAAAGTTTCATCTGTCAATTATGGTGGCACACCTACCAGTGACGGTGAAAGACCAGGAGGCCAATGTTCATATAGAATGCACATGGGGTTGGTAGAGCAATGGCAACACCTATACAATGGCACTATTGATAGGCCTGAACCCTTGTCATAATCTGCCCTCGTTTGAATTTGATTAGCCAGCTGCCTGGGCTCCACAGGCACTACAGGCTGTCTCTCAGGTAGCAGGAAACACTACTGTTCCCCAAAGGAGCTACAAGTAAACATTTCATCCTCTTGGTTTCACAAAAGTCACCGCCACAAGTATTTTGGGGGGCATTTGGGACCAGTTTCTAAAGGTCCCTTTAAATAGCACTGATTTTTTTCATTTATTTGTTCATGCGACGTTGGTGTCGCTGGCTAGGCCAGCATTTATTGCCCATTCCTAATTGCCCTCGAGAAGGTGGTGGTGAGCTGCCTTCTTGAGCCACTGCAGTCCATGTGGTGTAGGTACACCCACATTGCTGTCCTTTTTTTAAACTCATAGCGGTTTGATACAACTGAGTGGCTTGCTCGGCCATCTCTGAGGGCATTTAAGAGTCAACCACATTGCTGTGGGGCTGGAGTCACATGTAGGCCAGGCCTGGCAAGGACGGCAGATTTCCTTCTCTAAAGGACAATCGACAATGGCTTTATGGTTACCATTACTGAGACTAGTGTTATAATTCCAGGTTTATTCATTGAATTTAAATTTCACTAGCTGCCTTGGTGGTTGAACCCATGTCCTTGGACCATTAACTTGTGCCTTAATCTTGTGACATTACCACTAATGCCATCGCCTCCCTATTAGGCCATTGCAGGTCAGTAGCAATCAGCAAAGTGTAGATACTACACGGTGGGACCTAAAATTGAATCAGGGTCTGACAAACCAGTCAGTAGCGGCAAGGAGACCATTTCCAAGTGTTACTTAATGGTTTATTCACTTGCACTCAGTTAAAATGCTGCAAATGCTATTGGTGGTTTATGGTGATTTTTGACTACTTAGATGATTTTAAGTGCTTGAAACGGCTGGGCAGCCTTTTGGCTGAAGTAGTTTCTGGCAATGCAGCTTTTTCTACAAGAGGACCCTTTCTGATTATTCCATTCAGGGTAGAGGAGCAGGTGGAAGGAGAAAATAGGATGGTAGCTACAGGAAGACTAGATAGAATAGAAAGAATAGCAAAGAGACCAAGCTCGCGGGAAACATTGCCACCTGCCAGTCCATATAGGTCCAGGACAAGATAGCTATACTTATCTGAGGAATAGTGCACAGGGAAGAAGCCTATCTCTAGGAAGGCTTGTCACTGAGTTGTCCCACCTCCTACAATCCAAGATTGCACTCCTGCCAACTGTCACTTTATGCCCAAATTGGGCAGCCAACTGACGAGGAGTATACAGGTGAAACCCATGAACTGACATCACATTGGTCCCACATTCATGACCTCAGGGTTTGATGCCCACCTCACACCCTCTCAGCCACCCATTTCCGATTGCAGGTTATTAAATAACTTCTTGCAGTGAGGCCCAGTCACAGGAGCTATGCTGTTGACCTACACTGCTACTACTTTCCATAGCTACTAGGTAATTATCCAGAGCATCCGTCACACATCTGAAGGAAGGATGGATATCTTCCTTCAACTTAATCTTTGTAAACAAACCTCCATGGTCAAGCTGAGCATACAGAGTGTGCTCAGAGCAAAGACACACTGCCCACTGCCTCAGGGTTACCAGTTCACAAACATCACATTTGACACACTCCCTTTGAGGACTGCAGGCTGCCTTTAAGTGGCAGAAGGCTTACTCTATTGTAAATTTATTTCCTGGAGAGCATCTTGCTGTAGTGTTTCAACTTTGCACCATGAGCCCTCTCCAAAAGTTGTATTTCTAGAGATTCTATAATCAACTGGGCTCAAGCAAAATATTGTCTTAAACCATAAGGTAACATCCATATCTTATTGTATTCCCTTGTTTACCAGATAACCAGAAATCTGAAGACCTGTATTGTGAAAATTCAGCGTTCACAGTTGGTCTCTCTTCAACTCCTGAGGATGAGCTGGTGAGGATGTAAATGCTCATCAATGATTTAAACACAAGCTGTCTTTGATTTTCTGTGAATTGCTTCCCCCACAGTGTTTCAGTAACAAAATTACGAGCTGTCCTGAACAGGATATGAAAATAAAGCAGGCGATTTTGTCAACTAAGCATTGCCCAAACAAGTGAAACATAAGGACCCAGATCTTCCATACCCTGGAGAGTCATACCATGGAGATACCCTGGAAGATGAGCTGGAGGACCCCTCGGAGGTCCCCAGGCAAGGACTGCACAGAAATTGCCCAGGAAGTTTCAAATTCCATTGGGCAATTATTCTGCATCTGGAACCCTCCGAAACACCAATATAAAGTCAGAAACTTCAGATAGTTCCAACTGTCTTAGCAGAATAATTACCCAGGAAAAATTAGAAGGATTAAAACCAGTTCTAACTCCTGGGTAGCTATTGTACTGGCAAACCCCCAACCCCCCCCATTGGATCCCTGACTATTCCCCGAACCACCCCCCTGAATACAGGCCCTCAACCCCCAACTATCCTCCGACAACCACTCTGTTTGCAAACTTGGTCCGGGCAGCCCTATTTATCATCTTTGTCATTTTTTTCTTTCTTCATTCTTTCATAGGATATGGAGTTCACTGGCGAGGCCAGCGTTTGTTGCCCATCCCTAATTGCCCTTGAATTGAGTGGCTAGCTAGGCTATTTCAGAGGGCAGCTAAGAGTCAACCACATTGCTGTGGATCTGGAGTCCCACGTAGGCCACCGGGTATGAGTGGCAAACTTACTTCTCTGAAAGACATTAGTGAACCAGATAGGTTTTTATGACAAGCGATTACAGTTCTCATGGTCACCATTAATGAGACTAGTTTGCACAATTGCAGATTTATTAATTGAATCTGAATTCCACCAGCTGTCATGGTGGGATTTGAACCCAGTGTCCCTAGTGTATGAACTTGGCCTCTGGATTACTAGTCCAGTGACGTTACCACCACATCACCATCTCCCCCAAACTTACCAAAGAACATGCTTTAAGCTGCAAGGGTGGCCTGGCAGAAGTGTTATTCTAAGGGCTAGGGTCTCAACTTGCAAGTAAGGTCATTTAAGACAATTTGCTATTGCAAAGTTTGTGGAACTGCTATGGAGTGTTTTTGGATGGGTTGCGGTGAATTTCTGGATTTTGCAGGGAGTGTTGTTGCATCTTCATAGGGAAAACAGAGGATTTTGTAATCTGTCCACACAAATCTGCAATAGATAGCGACAGTGCCTCTGGGTCTTCACCAGAGAGATGGAGTGGAGGCTGCATGAACGGTAGCTCTGTGCAATGCCCTCTGTCAACTTGGAACCTCCATATGTGCAATGCCAGGATCAGAACTGGTGGCTGCAAGTGTCAGATCAACTGACAGGGTCTTTTGATCAGTTCTGTGCTGCTGCTCCTGCTCTTCTTCCTAAGGCTGCTGTGGCTGGGCAGACAGCAGTTGTTGAGTTTCTGAAAGCAGGAAATCAAAAAGTGGAAGCTTGGCATGAGGGATGATTTTTCACTGTGTTTAGGTGCTGTGGCTGCTGTTGCTCAATAGCTGGTTATATGTGGAATCAGTGGAAGTTGGGCGTGAGACTGACAGCATTTGAAGGTGTATGAGGGTGCAGTGGATTATGTGGATGCTGGGAGTGAGCTCTGAGTGACAAGGATTGCTGTTAGTTGAGTGATGAGGTTGTGTGAGAGGCTGGTGATGTGGTGGGTAGGAAGTGTCATGTGAAGATGCATTCATTAACTTTGCCACACACATGAGGTCATTAGACTCCTTGCGGCACTGGAAATTGACCTCCCCCTGTTCTCAATCCCTTCTAGGGTGATCTTTGAAGGTCTCCTGCATCCCCTCCCCATGCTCCATCACCCTCTCTACTACCCACCATCCACCCACAACACCCCAGCCCAAATGGAAACATGACCTCTCTCTTCTTGTTCACCTCCATGACTAAAGCTTCCTTGGTTTATCCATAAACTTGGGAGCCTTCTCTCTGCAGTTTCCATTTCTCCTTCTTCGGAGATGCTGGAATAGTATTCAGCAGGCCTGTGATTCAGTGCAGCTCCCTTTTAAGAGGGACAGATTGTCTTTAAGAGGAGTACGCCAGCCACATCATGTGCTACTCAGTGCCCTTCGCTGAGTGCTCAGGCAGCCAGCAACACAGGTCATGCTCAGTTCAATGCACAATTAGATGAATGAGGAGGCAACACCAAATTTACATACTATCTACCTCAATAGCAAAAGGGGTGGGCAAGTCACGAATCATGGCTCTCATACTCAAAAAATGATTGGACTAATTTCTAGCCCCAGCTCCTTAAATAAACAGCATCACAACCACATCTATCAAAACAAAATCATCTATCAGCCAATGCAAATTTTGTCTTTGAATTGGTTGTATGGTTTGTTTAACATGACTTGTTAATACCAGAGTTCTTTATTTTACCACGGTTAGAGCATGCGCAGAAAACAACACAAAACATTTTTTAGGCAAATTGTACATTTTCAGGTGCACTTATTCCCTATCTAACATCCTTAGTTTCTATTGGTTCACTATGAAGACCAACAGGTGGATCAGAGAGTTGAATCCTGACCAATATAAAGTGGGTCTGCCAAGAAATGATTCACTTGAGCCAGAATTCCCATCTGCTACTGATAAAGAATGACCAATTTATCCCTTAGCCCAGTTAATTACTCAACCTGCGATTTAAATTTGGACAATTACACAAAATGTATTCTGTTGCTGACAGCACCCTAGACTGTGCGGTCAGGTTGTTCAATCTGGCTAAAACATAAGACAACCACAATTTGTTTTCTTTATGCTCTCTCCAGCAATATGACAGGGAACTACCACTAGAAATTAAAGCAGAAACAGGTAGTTAAGCAAAAAGAAAGAGGTAATAGGATTGTCAAGTTACCACCCATTTTCCACATGCATGGCATGTAGAGTGTTGGGTGGGTGGTGGGGAGAGAACATAAGCAGCTGATAAATAGCCTGTTCACTGGCACA
Organism: Cetorhinus maximus; assembly: GCF_964194155.1. Classification (NCBI taxonomy): domain Eukaryota; kingdom Metazoa; phylum Chordata; class Chondrichthyes; order Lamniformes; family Cetorhinidae; genus Cetorhinus; species Cetorhinus maximus. The sequence continues at coordinate 48,558,606 of NC_135889.1, forward strand.
GTATTTAGTTTGTATTTGTTGGACTTGCTCCCAGTTTCTAAGATTGGGATCTGTCCTCAGTGAGACAGGAATCCATCGTTTTGTTCCAATATCAACTGGTAGGATCAGAAAAGGAAAGCCAAGGTTCATCCCGCTGCATTCCATTGATGGAGAATTCCAAAGGATTGGATAGCAAAGAGTTTTTTTTCACGCCAACGTAATGTTTAGTTCCTAAAGTAACTATTGGTTTAATACTACTCTGAAACCAAATTGCTCTCTGTTGTGACACGCAGTTTTTATGGGATTATCTTTTTTATCAAATTGAAAATACTTCCCTTTAATCTTACTTGGATTAAGATGTGATTTCTCATTACTCAGGTAATGAAGTTACTCTGTTATTCCACACCATATATAGGCAAGATACTCAAAATTGTTTTGACAGTGTACTTAGTTGACCCAGGAGTTACAGCTTATGCTATCTTGCAATGCAACTGATCAAGCTACATGGCTATTACATCTGAGTGCATATAATATGGCTGTTCATAGATGTTAGTGTTTTTTTTGTTCAAATTCAATCAATAGATTATTGATTTTTCTTTAACAAGTGACTGCTTTAACTCCACATATGACAGCTACATTGTATATTGATGGATATTCTGACATGTGCTTACCATTCTGGTCTGGTCCTTGTCAGTATGTTGGGCTACATCTCCTTACTTTCTTCTTCTATGTGGGAGCTTTCTTTATTCCTTGACTTGTGCTTTTTAGCACCACCAAGTGCTAACTTCCACTGTTCTCCAGGTCCAATACTGTAGCTCACTTAAAGGGGTTGATTTTAACCATCTGAAATCATCACAGAGCAGAAATTGCCTTAAAATGGAATCATTAATGCTGGTGATTAACCTACTGCCACTTTTACAGCAGTCTAGTGCTGGACAGCCAAAATGCCTGCCTGTCTACTGTGATAGGCCCGTTTTAATATATAAATTGGGGTCCTGTGATAGTACCAATTGCCATTTTAGGATAGAAGTGGTTGATACATGCACTGTGCATCCTCCACCCAGTATCATTAGAGAGACCAAGAAGTCATGGAAATGTGAGTTTTAAATTATACCTGTGGGTACAGGGAAGACATGAATGCTCCTCTGGGATGCACAAAAATAATGTGGGACACAGCAACCCATAAATAAATTAAGATTGTCCACAAAGAATGAGACAATGACATATGTGAGAATACATGTTATTCTTTTAAATATTTAACTTTTTTAAAGTTTTGAGGGAGTTGTTCTGTGTCTATTACCTCAAAGAAATAAGCTTTGTCATTTTCTCCAATGTGTCACATCTTGCCTTGCCTGATTATCTACTGCTCATACCTAAGAATAGACTATTATTTATTATTCAAGGCTACAATTTGTAAAATAAAGTTAAATTAAAAATGTAAGGATCTGTCTATTAATCCATGCATGGCCAGCTATGGTTTGTTAATCTACAGAGGTAAAATGGAGTGACAGAATCTTAAACTGCAAGAGGAGATAAATGACATTTCATGAAGTAATGAACTTTAAGGATTTTAAAAACATTATTTAATGCTTTTCAGGCCTTCAGCTCCCAGAGGCAGCTCTCTGCCTTCAGGGAGCTTTCTATCAGCTCTCTGCCTTCAAGGAGCTTTCTATCAGCTCTCTGCCTTCAGGGAGCTTTCTATCAGCGCCCGCCCTCATCCCGCCCCCACCCCGGCAGTGCTGAGCTTCTCAGCATGCATCTCATGCTGTTAATTGGTCAGCCAGCGTGAAATCGGGGTCAAGGATCGAGGGCTGATCGCGGTCGGTGGTCCGTTCCCTGGCCGATCCTGGGCCCGTCGATTGCACCCGCCTGCCGACCTAAAAATTCTGCCCAATTTTATCTAAATTGCTGTTATGTTGGCATTTGTTTGCTAATACATTTTGTTTCTAAATTTTCAAAATGAAAAACTAGGCTAACCCAAAAATGCAATTTGTCAACCGAACTTGAATGAACAGCTCCTTTAAACTGCTGTAGTCTCTGATGATATTCCTCACTGATACATAGATATAATTGAAGTAAACTGGCTTGAAAGTACTGAAGTAACCTACTTAACATATGTCTTTAACTGTAATTTTGGTGTGTGAATCTCCATGTTGCATTATCACATAAAGATTTTGCATTGCTGCTCACGGCTCAGTGTTACAAAATAAAAGATGCCTACTAAATAATGGTCCCTTGTGCAATAATTATCTTTCTAATACAACTAGTGTAGTCCAATGTTGTGACATTCTATGTTTCACAGTATGGTGAGGACACTGCAGTGTGATAGTCATTTGACAAAGAAAAATCATGTTAAATCTGAAACATTGAAATCTTTACTCAAAAACATGCAAAAAATAAATTAAACTAATAGTCAATGTTCCAATAATAAGAAATTGGCATCCCCAAACACCCCACACACACACACACACACATAGGCTGGGATTTTCGATGCCCGCTGGCATTGGGCATGTTCAGTGGCGTGAACAAACAATATGGTGCGAACAGTTTCATGATGGTGTGAAATCAGTTCATGATCGTCTACTCAGGCCGCCGATGGCAGTCCGTGTTCTCCGCCATCGGACACCAGGAACCTCATTGTAGTATATCAATGTGTCATTATTCAGCCTGCCCGCTGCAATCGTTTCCACCCCCACCCACTGCCCCGCTGGATCATCCACCCATGTCGATGGGAAACACATCGGTGTAGAACATGTCTTGACAACTGTGATGCGCAGAAGTCGGGACTTAGCCGCCAGGGCTTTGCTCACATCGCAGACATCCAAGGGGCAGAAGATGCTGGATCACGACACCATTGGCACACTGGAGGAACATCCATGGATGTTGGGTTGATTCTCATGGTCATGGGTCTGCTGCGAAGCAGTGCACGGAAGTTGGATAGTCACCGTTGATGCTCACAGCGGATGAAGGTTGAGGAAGAGGAAGGGCCAGGATTAGCTGGGAGAGGAAGAGGTGTTGGAGATGAGGTTGGAGGGGGAGAATGAAGCTGTAAGGATGGGGCGAGGTTGGGAGGGGGGGAAAGAAAGTGTCGGGGGAAGGAGAATGAGGGAGGGGGGAGAAGACGGCAACTGGGGAGATAGCTGTAAGGTGGGGAGGAAGGTACAAGGGAAGGAGTCATAGAGGGAGGGAGGAAAGGTTGCGGGGAGGGAAGGGTGCCCAGGGGGAGGAAGGAGTGCGGAGAGTGGACGGTATCTGGGGGGAGGAAGAAGTAAGAGTGGAGTCAGGAAGGAGGTAGGAGTAAGGCTGGAAGAATAAGTGAGGCTGGAAGGAAAGGTAAGGCTAGAAGGAGTCAGAAAGGAGGTAGGAGTAAGGCTGGAAGAATAAGTGAGGCTGGAGGGAAAGGTAAGGCTAGAGGAAGAGGTAAGGCTGGAGGAAGGAGCTGGAAGTGGGGAGGGACTAAGGTTGGCAGAAGAGGTAAGCATGGAGGAAGGAGTCAGGAAGGGGGAGGGACTAAACTGGGGGGGGATTGGGAAGACTGGGGGTGGGGAAGGGGTTCCAGTGGGGGAAGGGGTGCGAAGAGAGGAAGGGGTTGGGGGGGTGGGCAGGGGTGCGGAGGGGGGTATGTACAGGTGAATGTGCACAAGAGTAGTCAGATAGGTCCATGTCTGTTTCCTGGGGAGCAAACTGAGGATGGGCGTGGTATGGAGGAAGGGTGAGAATGACCAAGGGCAGAGTGAGGCGGTAGGTTGGGAGGATCAGGAGTCGACGGTAACGATAGAAGGGACGGTGAGGTCGATTGTTGGGGCCCAAAGGCAGCCATGGACCCTGGGGGTGGGAAGGAGGAGATCAGGGAGGTGAATGTGGATGGAAATGGGATTTTCAAGAAGGAAGGGAATGTACACGTTCACCTAGACATCCCCAAAGTAAAAGGGTTGGGGCTGGTAGGTAACGGAGGGGAGGTGGAAGGTGATACCAGCGAATGGGGGGAGGCGGGCGGTGGGGTTAACTGTGATAGGGAAAGGAAATTGGTGACTCGGGGAGGGTAAAGGATGGGGGAGCAAAAGTAAAACAGATTTAGCATCACGCTGTCCAAATCAAAAGCGAAACTAGAGTCGTGTTGGGGGGACACAGGTGCTGCATGGGAGTGTGATCAGTGGGTGGGGCGGAGATTCAGGTCGGCTCAGATGGACAACTGAAAGTGAACCCCAGCAGGCAGCATTCAAAATGCTCAGGACATTGAGATGAATGTGAATCGTGAAGGATCCATATGCATGGGAAGGTGCTTGCATGAGACAACGAAAGGCACTGCCACACACACATTTTTCCCTCCAGAATCACTCATGGGCCAGCTGCTCCTGCTGTGATGGATCTTCCAGGCTGCTTATTTCCACCTCTTCACTGGAGAAGAAGTCCTCTGGCTGCAGATGAGGACGTGGATGGAGCTGAGGGATTGGCTGGCTGAGGGTGTTGGTCCCTTGGCTGAGCTCCCTGTGAACCAAAGTAGAGATAAGTAGTGTATAGAAGCAGAATCAAAAGCAGGAGAGGGAGCACTCACAGTTGCGTTGAGAGAGGGATGATCTGGTGCAGGATCCTCAGGTGAGTGTTCGCAGCCGACCTCACCATCCCTGCAGGCATGATCCACATCCTCATGACTCAGCACGATGGCACATTCCTCAAGGTGAGTGAGGGGCCTAATGTGGGCCACTCCACCCCTGATCTGGACCTCTCTCTGCTGATGTGAGCAGGCTTCTCCTGCATGGAAACAGATGGCAAGTGTGTGAGCAGGATGCATGGCACTACATGGAATGTTTGTGTGGTGAGCAGTGCCATGGACAGGAAGGAGGATGTGAGCTCGAGAGGATATGAGCCTGATGGAGATGTGAGGCAGTGTGTGAGAGTTAGTGGTGTTGTCCCTTAGGGTGAGATCCCTGTGGATGCGTGATGGGTTTGTGTGTGAGTGAGTTGAGAGTGATGAGAAGAGTGAGTTACCTGGTGGGACGGATGAGACCATTCATCCTGTGGAGGCCCTGGGTGTCTGTCCTGTTTTGCAGGGCATTGGTGTTGACCACCACTGCCACCACCTCCCAAGCCTGGTTGATAATGCCGCTGCCCATCCCACAGCCAGAGCAGGGGTAGAGGATATCGTGGTGGGCCTCCATGGCATCCAAAAGGTGTTCCAGTGATGCATCGCTAAACCTGGGGGCTGCAGTCTTCTTACCTTTTGTGGGCATCTTCCCTGCAATAGTCATGGCCTGGAAGCACTGAGATGTGTGTGCGCAGCTGCATTTTAAAAATGGCACCTGGCCTGATGAAGCGGTGAGGTGTTGGCGGGCGAGCAAGTGAGAGCCCGCCCGCCATCGAAATGGCGTGTTTTCTGGGAATACAGAAATAATGTGGCGGGTTTGGGGTGATACGGTGCGAAAAGCCGCCACTAACACACTTAGTGCGAAGCTGGGACAATTCCAACCACAGTTGTATTGCTGCACAGATTGCTAATATATCAAGAAACAATATTAATGGATTTAAAATCATGAGAAGCATGCCCAAGATTTTCCAGATATGTGATCTTGATGTAATCCAGATCCTGAACTGGGAGCTTGATTTTGTAAAAGGAGCTCTGTAATTTTCTTTTTTACATTCTATTGCATGAAAGCACATTGAAATTCAAAACCTGTGTCTTAAAATGGAGTATATTCTCAGGCCATTGGGCATAAAGACAGTTTAGAAAATCGTAAAGACCTACCAATTCATTGTTCATTAATTCATTCATGTGTGTTCTGCTCAAAGGCAGGGCTTTGGCTCATTGTCCGCTGGTGCTTCCTCCTGAGCTATTTTCTCAGCAGTTTTTGGCAGTGATACATTGCCATTGCCTTTCACCAGCTCATTATTAACATTAAATCTTCTAATCCACCGTATCCTAACCATTGACAGCAGAATATTAAAGCTGATCATTTGATGTCAGTTGAAATTATTAACCTTACTATTCCAACAAAAGAATGTCCACTCCCTGGCCAGCAGATGTGTGTGAATTACTATGGTGTTTAAAGGTGAAAGTTCGCAGGTGACAACAAAGGAGAGTGACAGAGGATGTCACTTTTAGTGAATTCAAATTTATTGTACTAATAAAATGGAATCTCAAATGGAAACATGCTCTTTTTGCCAAGGCACTCCCTGGTCACACTAAAGACCATGATCATGTGCAAAGAATATAAATTTTTCAACTCCCACTGAACTGTGCAACATATCACTAATTATAATTGAGTCTCATTAGGATCATTAAAATTCAGGACCAAGACCTCTTGAAAGACCAACTAAATTATGCAGCTACAGTGACATAGTGGCATTGTCACTGGACTAGTAATCCAGGGACCCAGTGTAATACTCTGACAGATCGTGAAATTTGAATTAAATAAAAATCTTGAATTAAAAGTCTAATGATAACCATGAAATCATTGTTGACTGTCATAAAAATCCATTTGGTTCACTAATGTCCCTTAGGGAAGAAAATCTGCTGTCCTTACCTGGTCTGGTCTACATGTGATTCTGGATCCACAACAATGTAGTTGACTCTAAAATGGCTTAGCAAGACACTCAGTTTCTCCAGGACAATTAGGGATGAGCAATAAATGCTAGCCTAGCCAGTGATGCTCATGTCCTGTGAATGAATTTTAAAAATTGCAAAGTCTATAATAAGTCTATTCAGGATTGGTGGAAAATTCTGTGTTACAGCCACAGAATCTTAATTGATTCTATTATAATTATCTGGGAGACACTGAGTCATCTATTTCAAGGGAAATTAGATTTGCCTCTTTTGGCATAAAAAGAAAAATGATCAAATCTTAAAGGTACAAAATAAGATTTAGAGCTGAAAAAGAAATGGACTTATGTAAGGTCACATAAAAGGTTACTCGAACGGCCAATGTTAAAAGTTACAGCTTTCTCTGCACAAGTTTTCACTTTGTCATTCATTAAAGACATGCAAGTACAAGTGATGGAATGAAAAGCGGCTTTCTATGCATTTGAAAATCAGTACGGGGCATAAATGATATTCCTACTAGGCAAGGGATTATACTAACAGGCTCTATTACAGAATTAATAAACATTTTCCGATTGTTAAAATTAGACTTAAACATTTTAATGCTATACTGCACTTCATCAAAGTAACCTTGGGAAAAATAGAATGAAGACAAGTTACAATCCCTTAAAGTACATTTTGTGGCAAAGGCCACAAGAATCAAGGCTATTTTAGAAGACAAGGCCTTCAAATCAGATTTATGCTTTTACAAACAACTTGAAGGCAGACTAATGCAATAATCATCCTGGAAGAACACATATCAGTAACAAAGGGCAGAATTTTCAGGGTGACGTGTGGGGGGCAGGGCCCTCACGTCAGTGCTTAAAATGGCACGCAGTGACGCCGGGGGAGCATCCCGACGTCACCGCGCGTCATCGCGATATTTAGCTGGGCGGTCACACAATGTAGTGTGACGCACGCCCGCCATTAATTAAAGAGCTTGCTAAGGCCCTTAACTCAGCAATCGATGCTGATTTTGAGGCGCTCATGCGATCTTCGGCTCAGCGCACCGGACAGGTGGGTAAGTGACTTTTTAACAAAACTCATCCACGGGCAGGATATGAGGGCTCAGTGGGGTTGTCAATGTTTTATGTGAAGTATTTATTGCAGAAAGTTTTTTAAACTTGCCTGTGTGATCTTTAGCAGTTCAGAACGAATTCTAGCAGCTTTCTCTGTACTTTGAAGCTTCAGCTCAGCACTCTGCAGTCAGGAATCTTTATCGGGCCTGCAGCATTCCGGAGACCTCCATCTAGCCTGGGTATCGGTCCTGACATCTCCACTGGAGGCAGCTCCACTGAGGAGGAAGGGAGGGATAGAATAAGGAGGAGGCCAGGACTGAACAATCAGCCTCCAGGGGAGCCATCTTTGGGAGTACAGGCGCAGGCACAAGGGGGGCAGGGCCAAGAGGTTGTCTAAGGTGAAAGGGGCCGCAGAAGATGCCACTATCCTGCTGCCAGGGTATACAGGCGGTGAAGCATCTACCTCAATATGACTGAAGTGCAGTGCCGAAGGAGGCTCCGACTGTCAAGGGAGACAGTACACTACATCTGTCAGATGATTGGCCCTGAGATCTCTTCTAACTGTGTGGGCAGACACCCCATGCCAGCGGCTCTGAAGGACACAGTTGGCCTCCACTGCTATGCCTCTGGCTCCTTCCAGGTCTCGGTGGGTGATCTTTGCGGTGTCTCCCAGTCAGCTGTCCACACTTGCGTCAAGCAGGTCACAGACGCTCTGTTCAGACGGGCATTGACCTTCATCCACTTCTGCTGCGACCAGGCAAGTCAGGCACAGCGAGCTAGAGGCTTCGCAGCGATTGCTGGCTTCCCCCGTGTCTAGGGTGCCATAGACTGCACACTTGTGGCCATCAACGTGCCAGCAGGTGAGCCTGGTGACTTTGTCAACAGGAAGGAATTCCACTCCATGAACGTGCAGATAGTGTGTAATCATAGGATGCAGATTCTACAAGTCTGTGCAAGGTACCCAGGCAGCTCCCATGACACCTACATCCTAATTACTCCCAGGTGCTGGGGCTCTTCAGTGCTCCAGCCCGGCTGGATGGATGGCTGCTGGGTGACAAGGGCTATCTCCTCAGAAGGTGGCTCATGGCGCCTCTCTGCCATCCAAGATCAGAAGCTGAGCAGCGGTACAATAGGAGCCACGGCTTCACAAGGGCTATGGTGGAGAGAGCCATTGGTCTTCTCAGGATGCGCTTCCAATACCTGGATCGCTCAGGGGGCGCACTCCAGTACCCCCAGATCATGTCTCGGTGACAGTGGTTGCATGCTGCGCTCCCCACAATCTTGCGCTGGAAAGGGAGAACACAGTGGACGATGAAGACCTTGACGCAGTGGATGTGGCTGCACACGATGACTCCAGCAGTGGTTCAGAGAATGAGGAAGCACAGGGCAACGATGAGGGGCTGAACGCTGACCCAGCACTACACCAAGGAGGCAGGGACATCCGGGAGACTTTAATCCAACGAACATTCAGCTAGCTCCACATAAATGGATCAGCAGGACCAGCATTGCCTGGCACTTCCACATGTGGCACTTAGGTGCTACATCTTTCACTTCATTAGCTGCAACTAAGGGCTTAGTACATAAACCTCAATGTCCACTCAAACACTCATGATATGTCTGTGAAACATACAAATGCAGCACAAAGGAGCCACCCTCAGCCATGGTAACACATGTGGATTTTATTTCCATCCATCCATCAGATGGTGCAACAAAATCAAATCAAAACGTTGCTCCAACATTAAAAAATATAAATTCCCTAATCTCAGGCCAACAGAAAATCATCAGTGACAAACCCGCGGAGTGCCTAACGGGCCTTATCCTTACGTTTTTGGATGCTACATCTAGGTGTCGCCCCATCGCTCGGAGTGGCTTGTGAGACAGCCTGCTGACTCTGCTGTCCTGTTGGCCTCGATGACCTTGGCGGCCGTCCTCTGGCCCGTGGAGCCTGTGCTGGCCCTGCCTGGGAGGGAGTGGCCAGTTCCACAGCTGGAAACTCCCCAGTTGTCGCAGCCTTAGGAGGAGCTGCTGCCCTTATCCTGAGCGCCCTGAGAGGAGATCGCAGTGACGACAGGCAGCTGCTGCGCCAACGTGAGGTCACATTGGACCTCCCTGCTCACTGCAGATGGATGGGCACTGAGCTGGGGCAGTTGGTGCCCAGAACACCTCCCACATTGCGAATGACCGCCTGTGGCCAGTAGCACTATGAGGGCTTGCAGGTCCGAGCGTAACCCCAGCAGAAGCTGATTATTCTGTTGGAAGCCCCTCTTCATGACAGTCGCCAATCTCTCAATGGAGGAAGCCTGACGCTCTGACATGAGGTTCATGCCATCACTGATGCTCCGCCTGGATTCCTCCACCATGGAGATCAAGTGAAGCACACTCCCATGCAACACTCCCAGATGCTCCTGCGCACCCAGCCACTTTCCCTGCAGCTGCTGCATGGCGGACAACTCCAGAGGCACATCATCGCGGCCCAACTCAGAATGTGCTTGGTCCCCTGCAGTCCTCTGGCTGCTGGCGCCATCGGCATTCTCTGTCTGTGCCATCTCCTCCAGCGATTGTGAAGTGCCCTCTCCACTGTGCACCGGGACACTAGCCGATGTTACAATTCCTACCGATGTGGTAGTCGCTGCACTGGTGCCTGCCTCACTGAAATGGTGTGACCCTCGTGACAATTTACGCCCCTCAGGTGTGGAAGGGGGCAACTGGATGTCCTCATTGTGGTGATGCTCTGGTGATGCTGAAATTAACAACAAGGACAGTGGATCAGTTAGCGTGCACTCAGTAACATAATTCATCCCTTTACCCCCAAGCTCATAATGTGCTCAACCTTCAAGAACCTAAGGAGACGAGCATTTGTGGGGTAGTAAATAGTCAGGAGGAGGCCCAAACATTACAGGCGGATACAGACAGGCTAGTCAGATGGCTTTAGGAATGCCACATGGAATGTTAAGTGGATAAGTGTGAGGTTATGCACTTGGGCAGGACAAACAAGGTATGAGAATACAGGAGAAATGGTAGGACCGTGGAAAGTAAGGACAATTACAGGGACCTTGCTGGGCAGACCCGCTAAGGCAGCGGAACAGGAACATAAGGCACTTAACAAGGTAAAAGCCAGACATGCCTTCATTAGCCGAGGAATAGAATGTAGGAAAAGGGAGGTTATGTGGCAAATGCGGAAAACGCTGTCGAGGCTACAGCTACACTTCTGTGTTTAGTTGTGAACTGCGCTTCATGGGAGGGTTGGCATTGGAGTGGGGAGAGTGCAGAGGTTCCTGACCAGGATGCATGCTGGCCTGGAGAGTTGGAGTTATGAGGAAACATTGCATACACTTGCGACATTTACCGTGGAGCACAGGAAATTGACAGGTCACATTATTGACCTTCATACCGTAATGAGGGGCATAGAACAGGTGGACAGAAAGCAACATTTCCCCTTGGCGCAGGGATGACTAACCTGGTGGCATTTATTTATGGTGAGGGGCGTGAAATTGACAAGTGAGGTGCTGAGAACCTTTCGGACAGAGTAATGTGGGACGCACTGGCTGAAAGGGTGGTAGAGGCACAAACCCTCCTAAAATGCAATAAGTCTTTGGATGTGCAGCAGCAATGCCATGGCATGTAAGGCCATGGGGATAGTGGTCAGAAATAGGACAAGGCGACTTTGGAAGGTGCTAGAGACATGTATCCTCAAAGGGCCGAGAGACCTTTGTGTATGACCCACACGTCTGACTGTATCAGTCTGTGACTGAGCAGTGGTGCTGCATTATTGAGTGCAGCAATCATCGGTGCTTTGGATGGTGGGGAGACAGAGTGTATGGGACAGTGGGCCTCAAATACCTGGCCTCTCCACCCCAGCCTCACTGACACCTGTTGACCTGGGCGCATGGTGGGTTTCCAACTCCAGGGCCTGCTCTTCAAAATGGCTCAGGATGAGAAGCTGGGCCTGGCTGCCACCAGTGCATGAGCGCTCGTATATGTTGTGTGCATTTTTCTCCTGCAGAACAGAGAACACCATTTATTGGGGCTGATCACTCATGTACTCTGCACGCGCACGCCGCACCCCAACCACAGTGGCCCATCTGAGGCCTCCAGCGCCACCTGTCCACACTACCGGTGATTGGTCACCAAAAGATGATACAGCTGCTCCCAACCCCGCCCGCCCCCCCAGTTCAACGGCCACCTTGGACACATTGGGCCGTCCATCACTTTCAATAACACATGGGTCTTAGCTCCCATGGCAAGGAGGCACAACTAGGCACACCAGATGGCTCCTGGCCATGACACCTTGAGGGTCCCCTTGCACCATCTCATCACCATCAATAAGACATGTGTTGGAGATATGAGTATGTGCCTAGCTGCCTCCCCCACAGGTTGCCCCCAGACTACTCAAGTGCGACGAGACCAACACATGGGAGAGAACCCATCTTCTCATTAACCACTAAGGCTGTTGTAAGCATGGTGACTATCTGCTTGACCACCCAGCGTGCGCCAAATGCCCAACACGAGTCAATGCAGTAACAACACTAAGACTTGGGGTTGGGGGGGACTCAAAGGCTAAGGCTTCCTGCTGGGTTAAATGGCCAAAGCCAACATGGTACTCGCCCATCCAAAGTGCAACAAATCATTGAAGCGTTTGCGACACTGGATCCACGTTCAGCACACCACATCCCGGGAACTGACCACCTCCACCACCTCCTCCCAGGCATGCTTCGTCACCTGTGGGGCCCTCCTCCTCCCATCCTGGGGAAACAGGACCTCTCGTTGTGCTGCCCCCTCCTCGAGAAGGGCAACAAGGCAGTCATCAGAGAAGCGTGTGGCACATTGGCCCCCCACTGGCCTACCCTGCAGCCTGCCCTGTTCCTGGCCCACACCCTGCAGCCTGCCATCCTCCTCTGGCCTTCCCTCTATGACAGTCTGCTGTGCAGACCCCCTGCGGTACAACCTGCAGCTGACCATGGTGATCAGCCTAAAGGAGGCTTCCTGTTTTTTTTTAATACAGACTGCCGGGTCGCCATTGTACCCGGTGGTCTGTACACGCCCACCGCAATTTTAAAAGTCCCGCTCTTCACGGGAGTGTGAAATGTGCTGGGCGGGCCTTAATTGGCCCGTGCGTGCAAAATGGCAGCACGGCCCCAATCGCCGGCAGCGATCGGGTCCACGGCCGCCCGCGATAGCTTCAGCTCTGCCTGCCCGCCGAACGGAAAATTTAACCCAAAGAATTTGTCTTCCACAAAGTCTTATCTTTAAAACAGGAAAGGTCTATCAAGGTGCTGACATGTTTTCCCTTTACCTTTGCTAAACATATCATTTTCAGCCATCCTTATCGGATTTTAAAACATTCTTCCACAGTAATCACCATATTATCCAAAATGTGCAAACAATTAAGTGAGAAGATCTTATGGCTTGTTCAAAGAATAGTGATGGAGCAGCAATTGTGCTGTTCCTCCATAAAGCAAGATGCATTTAACAGTGAAATGGCAATTTCTTCTGAGGCATATTTATTCATATGCCAAAGGTGTCAGCCATTTCAATTTTAGCCTTTCTGGTATTGCACCCAAGCCAATATGAATTCATTAGTTGTGGAGTGTGCATGCTTCTGGGGAGTGCCTGGGGTGTTTTTCTACATTCAAGGCTCTAGGTAAAAAAGTTATTGCTGTTGTTGTAGACATTGCCCAAATGCTCTCATGCACAGAATGCACACAGGCTTTCTCTTATCTGCTGATATTTTTACACAGATCATCAGAATCTTCTACATTTGTCATTTCAGCTGATTGATAAATTCAGAAATGTTTTACATTTAAAATGAAAGTGTGAGTGCAGGCAGATGAAGTAAGACATAGCATTTTTGAGTTTAGAGGCCATCAACATAAGATAGTCACTGTCATGAATGCTGGACTTTACATGATGATTGTGTTGTGTAATGTCTCCTTTAAATACTTCAGTTTGGGGACATGCCTGTGTGATCATGTTGCTATGGGGGGAGAAAAACTCAAACAGAAACCCAGGTGAGGGTGGTAGTTTTAACACCTTTTCACAGTATCTCACAGGGAAATGACAGTTGCCTTTTGAGCAAGGGACGACTGGTGTGGGAAAGCAAGGTGAACTGTTTATGTTAACAACCAAGCAGGATGCTTGTGAGAATTTGATTTCCATGCAAAATTACATTTTCTGTAGTTCGACGGATGATGATTTTAGTTTATTTGTACAATAAAAGCCTGAAAAAGTAAAACCTTGTCCATCAGTTTATTTCTGTTGGTCAGTTATGAAATTCATCTGTTTTAGGAAGCTATCAATTTCAATGGGGATTGTAACAGTCACCAAGTAATCCAATAATCCAGTGAATTGAGAAGAAATTTCTTTACCCGCAGAGTGGTAAGAGTGCGGAACTCACTACCATAGGAAATGGTCGAAGTGAATAGTATAAATGCATTTATAAGCATATGAGGGAGGAGTAAATAGAGGGTTATGGTGATAGATTTAGATGAGGAAAGATGGGAGGAAACTCGAATGGAGTATAAACATGGGCATGGGTTGGCTCGGTCAAATGCACAGGTTTCTGCGCTATAAATCCTATGTAATCCAATGAATGCAACTGCCAGAATGAGCATAACACTACCTGCTGCTGTAAAGGTCATTATAGCCTTTAACCTTGCCTTTAGCTCCTTCCAAGAGTTATAAGCATCATCAGTCAATTTTTTATTTCATACTTGTATTATATAGGTGACTGTTGCCTTGTTTTCTGCAACAAACATATTGACCAACACACAATGGACAACTAAAAGGAGTAGGATAGCCCTCTGAAGTTTACTGTAAGTTCGAGATTGAGATTGATAGATTTCTAGATCTTAAAAATATCAAGGGATACGGGGATAGTGTAGGAAAATGGTGTTGAAATAGAAGACCAGCCATGATCTCATTGAATGGCTTGAAGGACTGAGTGGCCTATCCCTGCTCTTATTTCTTATGTTGTTATGTACTTACACAGGTTTCAAGGTTGTCCCATGTCCAGAGTGTCATAACCACATCACCTTGCAGCTCCTTTGTGCATTGTTATTGGTTTCATGAATCATAAAGAGTATAACTCTATAAATATTCAAATAGTACCTGATGACCAGCAGTGCATCGTGAGAAATATGGAAAGTGCCATGGGCCAGGATTTCCCAGTTGGCAAGCAGGGGACGGAGCCCGCTCGCCGACACGTAAAATGATGCGGGATGACATCAGGCGGAACTCCCGACGTCACCCCGCCTCATTTCAATTTTCAGGTCGGTAGGGGCTCAGCCGAATCAGCTATGCGCCCGCCGACCTGTCAGTGGCCTATTGAGGCCATTGACAAAGTCATTAATGCAATCAGTGGAGCTGCCCATCAAACCTTAAGGTTGGCAGGCAGGCCGGGAGCCCTGGCGGGCATTGGAAAATGCATGAAACCTCATTCATGGGTGGGATGAGATTTCATGTATGTTTATAAATTTTTAATAAAAGTGAAACTGAAAGTGATGGACATGTCCCAACTCATGTGACAGTGTCATGTGACAGTGTCACATGAGGGGACATGTCAGGGATTTTTTTTCCTGTTTTCAATATTTTTTATTGTGGAGCCGATCTCCCTGAGGCAGCACTTAGCCTCAGGGAGATGAGTGCGCTATTTTGTGCGCATGCGCGAAAGAGTGCACTCTCGGCTCAGGGAATCCTCCCTGCCCGCACAGGGAGCGCATGGCACTTCCTGGCGGATGTCACGCTGGGTGGGCCTTAATTGGCCCGCCCATGTAAAATGGCAGTGGCGCGCCTCAACACGCCTGTTCTTGAACTTCCCCCCCCACAGGCGGGGGGAAAATTCTGCCCATGATGTTTTTATTTTGTATCAGGTTACCAAACCTGATATTATTATTTGGTAGTGTACAGCAGTGCACAACATGAGAAAGCTGAGCTACTTAGATCTAAGGGCCGCCGCCCTTGTACACTTGACTTATGACATATTTGAGGAACCCAAGCTCAACAGCAGAACTCTGCTACATCAGATCCATGGTTCAAGTAGAACCCTTGTCAAGCTGCCTACTAGAGTCTTAAAACAACAATAAAGAAGTTTGGGCAGGTCTGCTGACTTCCTTCAATACACCACGTGGAAGGTGTCCCTATAATGGATATTGCATAACTTTGCTTTGCAACGGGGAAAACTTATGGTGCCACCACTGGAGAATGATTTTTGGCCATATGAGGAAGAGGACACCAATGACATGGAGGATGGTGCAAAATAGCTCCTGTCCAGCAGTTACATGTTAGCAGAGTTGTTCAGCAGCAGCTTTTTGAAGAAACTTTTAACTGAACAATCTCTGCTCCAATCTCTGTCCCAATTCTTCCAACCTACAATCAACAACATCTGCCCAACCATGAAAATTGCTCTTTGCATCAACTCAAGTTGCAAGATCAATGACCACTATAGAAAAATTCAAAGCCTTTAAATAACATCTCAATGACTTACAGAAAGTTCTACACATTGTGGAAGTGAAATTGGCTTCAACAAAAGCACTAAATGTGCAATGAATCAGACGTCATTCACTTCAGTGGAAAAAAGGGATCAGGCAGGGTGTAAAATGCGATGCTAATTTGCTATCCCTCATTTTGTGATTGTATCGATGACCAATTTCACTCTCCACTTGCCATCCTGTTGAATCTTCAGTTCCTTGCTGAAGTGCTCTTTTATTTATTTCAGAACTGCGACAAGGAGATTATGAGTGAAAAGAAAGGAAGACTTACATTTGTATAGTGCATTCCATGACCATAGGATGTCCCAAAGCACTTAATAGCCAATTAAATACCTTTGAAATGCAGTCACAGTTGCGATATAGGAAACGTAGTACCAATTTGCACACAGCTAGGCCACAAGTAATAATGTGATAATGACTAGTGAGG
Organism: Cetorhinus maximus; assembly: GCF_964194155.1. Classification (NCBI taxonomy): domain Eukaryota; kingdom Metazoa; phylum Chordata; class Chondrichthyes; order Lamniformes; family Cetorhinidae; genus Cetorhinus; species Cetorhinus maximus. The sequence continues at coordinate 48,575,091 of NC_135889.1, forward strand.
ACACTGGGGTGCATTCCTGTGCTCTTTGAAATAGTGCTACAGGATCTTTTACATCTACCTGTGAGGTCGGACAGGACCTCTGTTTAATGTCTCACCCAAAGGACATTGGCTATAACATAAAAGGATCGTGATCAGCAGTCCCTAAGAGCTTAAGCCTGATTTGACATAATTTCAACAACTCTGAATCTATCAGGGCACTTTCGACCAACTGCCTTACTGACACCTGGGCAGGTATTGATTTAGTGGGGGTTCACAAGGGTGCTGAGGTACTACAATGAAATGTGACATAATTTTATGTATGTTTCTCTCTCTTTAATCTGTAAATTCCATTGTTCTACATGCCTTTGGAAATTTACTGTTTCTATAATATAAAAATTTTTCATGTTGCCAATATGGTCAGTACTTTTGGGAAAAATAAACATACTGCTTGGCCTTGCTTATCTTGTTAGTTGTAAATATCCTATCATCCCTCTGAAACCCAAATAACCCCTTCACTTATCTAAAAATGCAAATTTCCTTCACACGCTACATGCTAAGTCCTCATCCATGATTACTCATTAGCATTTCAAATGCCTTTTACCCCCAACTTCTTTTGATAATTTCAAGCTTGCAGTCTATCTGACTCTAATTCAGTTAAATCACACAGACAGACCATCTACACTCACACCCATAACCCTACTTTCAATAAACCACAATAATATTATGAAAAATATTATAGTTTTGTGACAGGTGGAATACTCTCCACTTGCCTGGATGAATGCAGCTCCAACAACACTCAAGCAATTTAACATCATTCAGGAAAAAGCAGCCCAATTGATTGGAACCACATCCACCCTCTTTAACATTCACTCCCTCCACCACTGACACACCCATGACCTCTGCCACCTAGAAGGACAAGGGCAGCAAATGCATGGGAACAGCACCACTTGCAACTTCCCTCCAAGCCACACTCCATCCTGACTTGGAACTATGTCACCCTTCCTTCACTGTCATTGAGTCAAAATCCTGGAACTCCCTTCCTAACAGTACTGTTCTTCTAAAGCTCAAGTAGTGAAAAAAAAGCTCTTAGCTGCAAAAGTGAATTATGCCTATTGAGAAAAGGCTCCAAGACATCGAAAAGGATCACTTTTCCTACACCATGTGGTAGCTACGCCACATGAACAACAGTGGTTCAAGAAGGTAGCTCACCATCACCTTCTCAAGCGCAATTAGGAATGGGCAATAAATGCTGGTGTAGCCAGTGACGCCCACATCCTGTGAACAAGTAAATTAAATAAAAATGTGTAAATCCCTTTTTAAGTCCATTATCAGCCCATTAACCCTTTTACCACAGTTTTATACCTATAGAAGACCTTTCGATTCCCCTTTATGTTGACTACCAGTCTCTTCTCATACTTTCTCTTTGATTCTCTGATTTGTATTTTCGATTCCCCTCTGAGGCTTCTATATTCAACCTGATTATCAGTTGTATTATCCTCCTGTCACCTGTAATGTATACCTTTTTTACTGCTTCACCTTAGTCCTTATCTCTTTCAGCACTCAGGGTTTAGCTCTGAATTTATTTGGTCTACCTTCCCCCCTCGTATTTGAACTATCTCCTCTTCAAAGGCAGCACATTTTTCAGTTACAGTTTTGCTTGCTAATCTTTAATTCCAATTTATCTGGGCCAAATCAGTTCTCACCCCATTGAAATTGACCCTCCTCTAGACTCTGCACCTGATTTAGGGGCAGCGCTAAAAAAACTACGTAACAAATTGTATAGCTAATGGGCAAAAAGCCCAAATTCCCAAATGACAGGTCCCGGTGGAACCGGGCTCTTCCTGGCTCTTCCAGAGCCCATTCAGGTGCACCGCACTTCTAGGTTTCGATGTAAATAAGATCGCCTGGAGCTACAGTGCTGTTACATTCCTCAATAGCGGCGAATTTTGCAATGTTCTCCGTTTTTGGGACTGCAAGAGCGGGCCAGTAAAGCACATAAATAGAGAGATAGAGCCAGAAAGTTGTGCTAAACCTTTTGAAAAAAATGAGTTCAGCCCCAGCTAAAGTATTGTGTCCAATTCTTTCAGAAGAACATGGAGGCTTTGGAGACGGTTAAAAAAAACCAGATTGACTACAATAATTATGGGAATGAGGATAGGCTGGTGAAGATAGACTTGTTCTCCTTAGTGCAGTGAAGGAGATTTGATAGGCATGTTGAAAATCATGAAGGGTTTCAAAAGTATAATTAAAAAGCTGTTTCCAATGGCTGAAGTGTTGATGACCAGAGGGTGATTCCAATAGAGCTGACTTTGGGCAGTTGAGCAGCGGGTTTGGAGATTCTTGGTTCTGCAGGTTAGCTGAAAGGAGTTGTCCTGTTTCCTTTTTGACTGTGGCTTTGCTGACTTGTGACTTGCTTCTAGCAATCAGAGGGAGAGGAGTGATTTTTTACTTGCAAATACAGGGATGTCTAGTTGATGTTCTTCAGCTGTGATCTTCACAGCACACCTAGCACCAGAACAGAACACAAAACCTAGTACACAGAACTAGGGTTGCAGTTCACTTTTTAGTTCTTTTTCTTGTGTATTCCTGAAAGGGAGAAAAACAAACATGTTTTTTGCCCAGATCTGCTTTCTTTTCAACTCACATCATGTCCACAGTCTGGGATATGACTCACAGGAGATGGTTTCTGCTGAGATGGTAATCAACTTTCATTATCTCCACAACCACAGGAGATTACAGCCCAGCTTTTGCATTGCATCTTTTCCTTCAAAGTGTTTCTGACGGAAGGAGGTCTTGACACCTTTTTAGGTGCAACATTCTGTTCTCTGGACTAGTTGATCAAGTGTAATCCACATAGGAATTTTCCAGCAAGTGGTTACTTTACAGTCTCAGCCAGATTTTGCTTGTATGTCCTTTTTTTAAAAACACGTCTTACTTACAAGTTCAATATGTCTGTAAGTAAGTCGGGGCCATGATCCATGGTCATGACACAGTCAGGCTAACTCTCCAGCATATTTAATGCCGTTTCTGCAACAACAGATTTCTTTGCTGTGGTTGCCAATGCTGCTGTTCAAAGTTATGCATACTTATACAATAGTATTAAATGTCATCCTGGTTGATCTGCACAAATATTTCCCAGTTGCCTGCACCAATGCCTCAAAGATTCAAAAAATAAAAAATGCTGGCAACGCTCAAAAAGTCAGGAACATCATTTAGGGAGATGCAGAGCAATACCTAAAATGTCTCCTCTTTGCATATAAAGTGCCTGACTCAATGGGTGTATCCAGAATTTATATTTTTGGTAAGTCTGCCATCTATATAATAACATGCCCCATCTTTGCTTGATTTTCTACATTTTAGAGCCTCCAAATTAGTAACATGGTCCTATTATTTGACCAGCACGAGGAGTTACAGATGTCACCATTCAAACCTTTGATATGATGCCAATAGCTTGGCTCTTCACAACTGCTGAGATCACCACTGCATTCAGATACTGTGCTGATTCCAGACTCATTCTTTCAGTCTGCCAAATAAACCGCTAATTTGGAAATTAATGAAAGTCATGTTTAATAGCGGGTAGGAGAAATGTGTTACAGCATTATGTACAGTTTAGTATTATCCATGGTGTTGGATACTTTGTCCATCTAGTTTACTGGATGCATTCTACCCCTTATTGTCTTTATGTTCTTAGCCTGCTGGCATTTCTTCATTGCTGCTGCAAGATGAGTTGTAAATTTTCCTTTAAAAGTGGATGGACAAGTTGATGAGGTTTTATAAATAGGGGGCATAAAGTACAAAAGCAAAGAGATAACAACTAAATCTATATTGGTCAGGTCACACTAAAATATTCTATCCACTTTTGACCATGGAATTATAGCACAAAAGGAGGCAATTCAACCCATCAAGCCTGCACTGGCCCTTTCCCAAACCCTTGCATTTTTTCCCTTTCAAATGTTTATCCAATTCCATTTTGAAGGCTACTATTGAAGTTGTACCCACCACCCTATCAGGCCTCTCATTCCAAATCCTAAATATTCATTATGCAAAGAAGCTGTTCCTCAAGTCACTCTGGTTCTGTATCACTCTAGATCATGCCCTCTGGTTATTGACACTTCAGCTATTGGAAACAGTTTCTCCTTGTTTACCCTAGCTAAACCCTTCATGATTTTAAATGCCTCTCTTAAATTTACTTAGCCTTCTGTGCTTTAAAGAGAACAACCCCAACTTCTCCCACCTAACCACGTAAGTGTAATACCTTATCCCTGGAAAAAAGAACACTTTTATAACTTCTCCAAAGCCTTGACATCTTTCTACAATGTGGTGTTCAGAATTGGACACAATACTCTGCCTGAGACCGACTTAATTTCTAATATAGGGTCACCATAACTTCCTAGCTTTTGTACGCTATTATTCTACTTGTAAAATCCAGGATCCCATATATGTCATTACTTTAGAAAAGATGCCTATGCCATGGAGGGGGAACAGCAGAGATTTATGAAGATGATAGCAGCCATGAGAGACTTCAGTTACGAGGAGGGACTAAAGGAATTGCAGCAGACAACGTGAAGAGAACTTCTGGCGGATTCATTCAAAATTATGAGAGATTTTAATAAGGTAAACAGGGGAAAATATTTCCATTTGTTTGTGAATTGTGACTAAATAGCTAAATTTTGGTAGGTCCCAAATCACTGCACAACCTACAAAGTATATAGTAATGCAGAGAAAGGCAGTAGCCAATTTGTTGCACAGCAATGTCCTACAAATAGCATTGAGATAACTGAACAGGTAAGCTATTTAGTGAAACAAAAGCAAATTATTCCAATGTTGGAAATGTGGAATAAAAACAGAAAACGCTGGAAAAACTCAGCAGAGCAGGTAGCATCTGTGAGGTGAGTAACAGAGTTAATTGTTGGAATAATAAGGGGGGAGAGCAGACAGCAAGCGCACCCACCCACCCCACCTCCAAACACCACATCGACGTGGAGCCAACATGCTCCATGCTGACTCACCCTACAGCCAGAAAGCACTGCAGGGTGGGCTAAGGAGGGCTGAGTGGGACTTCTGCCCTCACTGGGGCAGAAGGCCTGCCGTCTGGAGCTGCCAGCCAATCGGATTGGCCGGCATCTCTATCAGTCTTGGCAGCACCCAGAAGGTGTCAGTGGCTGCTGCCAGGACTGCAGAAGGAAAAGAAGATCAAGGCCATTGATCCCTGGAGCAGGTAGGCCTAGGTCCTAAGAATGGGTGGGTTTGCGTAGGTTAGGGAGAGGGCCGCTGGGTCGAGGTGGTGGGTTTAAGGAAGGAAGCGGATAGGAAAGAAGGGGCTTTTGACCTAAGCAGGCCACGCCATGATCGGCCTTTGACAGTCCCCGAAGAGCGCCCCCCCCCACCCCACCCTCTTTTCCCACCCTTTAAACACCTTTAGACGCCCACCCCACGTAAAACATGCCTGCTGGCGGCACAAATAATTCAGCCCAATGTTTCAGGTTGATGGCCTTTCATTAGAACCTATTTATTGATGGTGGTTGAAGGATAATGTTGACCAGGACACCAAGAAAGCTCACCTGTTATTCTTTGAGTATTTTATTTTAGAATTTTGCCACTTCTTTGGGGGCAGGCAAAGCCTCAATTGCACATTTCACCCAATATATGACACCTCTAATAGTGCAGCACTCCCTCAGTTCGGGACTGAAGGGTCTGTCCAGTTTGTTGTCCAGTTCATTGTCACCATAGCCTTAGTGGAGCTGTTGGCATCATCTTACTTCTTCTCTGGCTTTCTTCAGGCCTCCTTCAGTCCATGCCTCAATGTTATCCACCCATCTGATTTTGCTTCTTCATCTTCTTCGTGTGCTCTTCTATTTTTACCCTCAATTTCTCCTTCAATTGTTTCCAGGACAAGACTGTTGGGCCTTCATTTCCAATGTCTGTACTTGACTATCTTTCTCTCCGTAAATGTACTTAGCAACCCTTTGATTCTTAAACTTCTACTCTTGATCTAATCCATTCATTTGCCTTTCCATCCATCCAGCTGAATCTGAGCACCATCGGACATACTCATATTTAAACAGCTGCTACCCTATTCTCTAGAGCCTGTCTAGACTATACGATTAAATATCCGAAGTAGGGCTTGAACCATTTCTGGAAAGGGAAGTTCCAAGGTGGTCATGTGGTTGAATATAACCTTGTTTACCTGACCCATCATGTTAAATAGTTCAGAAGGGGCATGGTCTCTGCACACCCTGATCTGCATATCATCATGTAAGTTTGTAAACCATCTGAACATACTTCTCTAAGCATCTGAAAATAAGGACAGCTATTCTCAGAATTCTAACTGTCAAATGCTTTTTTTGTATCAACAAACATATATTAACTCCAACAATTAGAACTTATTCCCATTTGAGGGCATATAATTAATCAGAGTTAACCAGTGAATGAGTTAAAAAAGAGCGGTTTGGTCCTTAGACTCTCCTTTATCTTTCTGGTATGAGTTATTAATGTGTCACAAATGCATCTGGACAATTAATCCTGACTCAAATTTGACCACTGTTGCCAAGGGCCTCAAAACTGTGCCAAATATAAGTCAAAAAAAGAAACTAGGTTGATTAGAGGCTGGATGTCCAACGGAAATGGACTGTCATGATTCAACATTGCCAAGTCTTTGCAGGTTAGCTGAATGAGGCCATTGTGCAGAAACAAAAGATTCTTCTGATTGGCTGTCAGCTTACATGGTCTGGAAGCAACTTAAGGCTGCATTCATCCCTAATATTGCTAGGACATCAATATTAATTAACTTAAACTGCGTTAAATCACCTTAAAATATAATGGGTCCTATTTTTAAAAAGCTAAAATAAAAATATTGCACAACATATACAAAATATTACTTGAGAGTTATAGACATTTATTGCCTGCAATAGATTCTGACACAAGACAGTGTTTATATGCTTTAAATTAACAACAGCTTAAGTATATATCTCCCACTTACCAAGGACAGATCAGTTACGCAGCATCTTGCTTCCATTTGAACAAGAGTTAGGATTTAAAGCAGTTATCCAGTCAAAGGCATGAATATGAACAGCCCTTACTTTAGCCACATAACAACAGTAAATGCACACCAAAAAATAATTAATTGGGCATGATGCATGTTGGGACAACATGAGAAACATGACAAGGTGTTATATGAAAGCTTGTGTTTGAATTTCTGTAAGGGCTTTCCCAATCATCTGCCCTAGTCACACAAATATGCCAGTTCAAGGCTGAGTTCTTAAACCCGAGAATTTGGTGAATGAGGGAATTCATTTGCAGTGAGGGAGGAAATGTTGTTTTGGCATGTTGCAGAAAGAAGTGGTCCAAGAGAGGGATCTGGGGACAGCGAGAGCTGAGAGCTGAAGTCTAGAGGTGTTAATTAGGTGTGCAGGTAGGTCATTAGTGAGTTTTAAGTTTTTATTCCCTTGAAACTGGGTCAGTAGTTTAAACCAGCGCTGGGGAGAAATAAGTTAATTAAATTTATAGCACAACTAGCTAAACTTCATAATATAACTATGGATAATGATTGAGTGATATTCAAAACTTGAAACCTAATTAGTTACATAAAAAAGGTGACAGGGAAAGTAATGTGTTGCAGCTGTAGAATGTGGGTCGTGGTGTCTACCTGTGCAGTCCACGGCAACAACATTTTCATAAATGTCTACAGCTTGTGGAACTTTGACTCCAAGTTGATGAGCTGGAGTCTGAACTTTGAACATTGCGATGCATCAGGGAGGGGGAAAATTTCCTGTACACCTTATCTCAGGAAGCAGTCACACCCCTTAGGTGCTTTAGATTTGGTCTGTGGTCAGTGACAGAAGGGTGTGACTGTAGGGGAGGCAGGTACAGAGATCCAGAGGATAGAAATGGAGGAGCCTCCATTGTTGCAATTGTCCAATCAGTTCAAGGTTCTTGCAGCTTGTGTGGACAAGAGTTGGGTGTTATGGTCCCTGTTGATGGTAATACTGGACAAGTCAAATCCCAGATTGTAACCTGGCTTGATAGATAAACTTTTGGCATGTTGCAAAAAGAAGTGGTCCAAGAGAGGGATCTGGGGACAGCGAGAGCTGAGAGCTGAAGTCTAGAGGTGTTAATTAGGTGTGCGGGTAGGTCATTAGTGAGTTTTAAGTTTTTATTCCCTTGAAACTGGGTCAGTAGTTTAAACCAGCGCTGGGGAGAAAACCCAACTATTTTTTTTAGAAACTGTGGAGCAAAGTTATTGAACAAATTCACAGAAGTCTGCTGATGAACTTTTAACATGAAGAATAAAATATTTATTAAGACAAGCAAAATGAACTATGCTACATCAGACAAAAAGATTGGAAAGATCTCAATACAAACACAAAAAGATTATTCAATTTCCCAATGGTCCTTTACCCAGCAATATCTTTACAGACACACAAACCAGTGAAGAGTTACCACTAATTTAACACAAAGGCTCTCTGCTTGAGACTTGAGAGGCACACGTGCAAATAGTTTTCTTCCCATGAGTCCTTGAGCATTGATTTGATGCTTCTTACCCAACTCGTATCTCTCCCCGAGACACTCAAAACCACATTTTAAACTCACTATTGTTTCAACTGTAGAGAAAACACATGAGTCCCCTAAACTCAGGGCAGAATCTTCCCAGATTTGCACTAAGTGTGGTAGCAGGCAGGAAAAAGAACATTTTACCCGCCAGCCGCAATGGCGGCTTTTAATGCCACGTCGTCCCAATCCTGCCTCATTAATCATGCATCCCTGGGAAACATGACATTTCGATGCCGGGCGGGCTCTCATTTGCCTGCCATGCTGTCACCTTGCCACTTCATCATGCCAAGTGGCATATTTAAAATGCAGCCATGCGCACACCTCTCAGTGCTTCCACCCTATTTATCCTGGGATAAAGTCCCACGGTACCGAGGCTGGCCTTTTAAACAGGCCTTTTATGGGGGAGATGGTGGCACCGTGGTAATTTCACTGAACAAGTAAATCCAGAGACCCAGGCTAATGCTCTGGAGACACAAGTTCAAATCCCACCACAGCAGCTGGTGGAATTTAAATTCAATTAATAAATCTGGAATATAAAGCTAGTCTCAGTAATGGTAACCATGAAATTGTCATTTAAAAAAAAACTCTGGTTCACTAATGCCATTCAGGGGAGGAAATCTACTGTCTTTACCCTGGTCTGGCCTACATGTTACTCTGGACACACAGTAATGTGGTTGACTCTTAACTGTCCTCTGAAATGTTCAGTTCAAGGGTAATTTGGGATGGGCGACAAATGCTGACTTTTCCAATGACATCCACATCCCATGAAAGAATAAAGGAAGGAAAAGATCCTGGCAGTCCCTGTGGCTGCCTCCAAACTTCTTCCCAGGTTGGCTGGCCTGACCCAAGCCCAGCTCCCAGCGATGAAGATCCCCTTTCTCCCGAAGCGGGCAGGGCAAGCCAGGAATTTTCCCAACCCTGCTCCCTGCTTCAAGGGTGAAAATTCAGATCCATGTGTCTGACATAAAAATGCATGGAAAACCTACAGTAAATACTTACTCAATGCTTTCTGTCAACTCAGTTATTTATAACATTTTTGGAAGCTTTATGTTTTTTCTTTTGAGTTTAACATTTAATAAAACAAAAATAAGAGTTAGCCAAGAAAGGAAAAGAAGATAAGAATTAAATACAACACAAGGGCATGTTAGCTTGGGCAAGATGGAGAAAAGGTCACAAAGCTCCAATTAGCAACAATTTTTGAAGCAGATAGCAATATTTTCATTACAGAAGGGGAAGACTGTTCCTGCCTGTTAAATATGGCAGCCATAGTCTTCAGGGACTTTTCTAAAAATGGGAGATTACAACAGTTTTTAAAATTTGAAAAAAAATATTCAAGTCAAAAATTAACTCAGTGATGGCAACTGTTCTCATATTAAGACACTTAACATTGACAGCCAGAAAAGTTGATTAGAGTCAACAAAACAGTTACAGTTGCTTTGGTTTTTGCACTCATGGTACCAAGTCCACAATATATTAAACTTATGGATGTCACGCACTGCTTATTGGGATATCACCGTTCCATGACGTATAGCCATGCCTGCAACTGCATACATCTACCAGTAGATGGAGCTTACTCCAATAAACTCCAAATGCTAATGAACGCCATACCTACAAAAGGAGCTGGAAATAAGAAATAAAAACAAAAAATGCTTGAAATACTCAGCGGGTCAGGCAGCATCTGTGGAGGAAGAAACAGAGTTACTGTTTCAATTCAATGACCTTTCGTCAGCACTGGAAAAAATTAAAGATGTACAGGTTTGAAGCAAGAGGCAGGGCAAGGGGGGACAAAAGGGGAGGTCTGTGATACCATGGAGGGCAGGAGAGATTATATGCCAAAAGGGATAATGGTACATGACAAAAGGGGGTGGTAATAGGACAAATAAAGAAATAGAAGATGGGCCTGCAGAGCATGTGAATGTGAATAATTGAATCATTACCAACACTTACTATCTGAAAAACTAGGGCGAGAGGTTCTGATCTGAAATTGTTGAACTCAATGATGAGTCTGGAAGGCTATAAAGCTCCCAAATGAAAAGTGAGCTGACATTCCACAAGGTTACATTGAGCTTCTTTGGACAGTGTAGGAGGCTGAGGACAGAAAGATCAAAGAGGAACTGGGGTAGAGGATTATCATGGTGGTTCAGTATCACACTAGTGAACTGGAAAAGGTGTTCTTTTCTCCATTTGGTCTTCCCAATGTACAGGAACTTACATTGTGAGCAACAAATACAGTGTATGAGAGTTTCCCAAACTTTATTTATTGTGTGATCCCTTCCAGCTCCATCAGCTTCCCGCTGCTGTGGATGAGTCAACTGGAGACTCAGCTGTCTCCCAAATCCCATAGTCGATGGTTGGCATCAAAAGTGTGGAGTAGTTGACCACCACCCACCGCCTCCCTCCCCCCATCACTACCCACCACCACTGTTCCCTTCAGACCCCTGCATCTCTAGCCAGAAGCCACACATTCTCAATAAACCTGTGGCAGTGAACAGCCTGCCTCCCTTCTTCAGGCAAAACATCAGGTAATTGTAGGTAGTGGTCTCCTCCTCCTGGATGGTGCTTTGCTCCAGGTGACCTTGTGGGCTCCAAGTAGTTTGGAAGAGCTCAAGTCCTCTGTGGAAACCTAAAACTCGCACGAGGAAGTTCAAAGAGCCGTTGTCCAGTTGATGATGGCCCCTGAGCCATACTCGCCACCCCATGCCTGGACCTAGTTGCATGCTCTTGCATTTAGGAATATGTAACTAGGTAGAGAAAACATCCACCAGGAAGCATCTGAACCTGCTATTTCATTGCAAACATTAAAAAAAAACACAATGAAGCAATAATATTTTTTTTAAATGGGGGACAAACTGCTTCATCATTTGCATTAGATCTGAAATTCACAATTAGACAATCTCTTCCGCAGACCCTTGGGGATGTTTCACATACCCCCAGGGGTACATGTAGCACAGTTTAGGAACCTCTGCAGTGTATGAAATTGAAAGACATAGGAATAAATTGTTGTTTCACATGAAGGAGTGTTTGGGATCCTGATGGTGATACGGGACAAGGGTAGGCCCTGCATCTTCTTCGCTTGCAGGGAAAGGGAGCAGGGCGTCAAGGTGTGGATTAAGGTTTCAGGAAGGGAACAATCCTTTTGAAATGCTGAGAAGGGAGGGAAGGGGAGATGCGTTTGGTGGTGGGGTCACACCGGAGGTGGTTGAAATGGCAAACAATGATCCATTGAATGTGAAGTGGAAGGTGAGGACAAGGGGAGGCCTTTCGTACTTCTGGGAGGAGAAGGGATGACAGCCGAAGATGGGGAAATGAGATGGGGTACAGTCAAGGACCCTGTCAAACACAGTAAAGGTGAATCTTTGGTTGAGAAGATATATCGGAAGCATTAGTGTGAAAAGAGGCGCCGTCAATATCGGTATAATGGAAATGGAGAAACCGGGAAAATGGAATACAGATTCCTTAGGAAGCAGCCTGTGAGGAAGTGTAATCAAGGTAGCTGTATATAGGTTTATAGTGGATATTTGTCATTTGCCTATCCTTAGAAATGAAGACAGAGAAGAAGGAACCACAAATCATCGCAGTCAGCTTGCCTGGGAGCATGTGAAGGAGGGTTGAAAGGTTGACATTGGAAGGAAGGTTAGCTAAATTTTCCAGTTCAAAATGAGGACAGACAATAGCATCAATACAGCCATCAATGTGCTAGGTTCCCACAGCAACACCTTTTATTTGACCGAAGTGAGTGGAGCCAATGGGAGATCCCATTGTCTTCGCCTGCCATGCCACCAGTCTTCACATTTAACATTCTAACATTTCTATCACCTCCAGCGTGATGACACCATCAAATATATCTTCCCCTCCACTCCTTTACCATTCTTAAGAGATCATTCCATCTGCGACATTGTGATCCACTCCTCAATCACCTCCCGTTCCCACGGCACTTCCACATTCAAGTGCAGGAGAGGCAGCGCTTGCCCTTTTAGCTCCTCCCTTCTCATTGTCCAGGGTCCCAGGTACTCCTTCCAGGTGAAATAGCAATTTTCTTTCTATATCCTTCAATTTAATAAAGCCTTCCCTGTACAGAATGCACCCACATCTACATTGGGGAAACCAAATGCAGGTTGGGTGTCTGCATTGCAGGACACCTCCATTTATTTGTTAAGGGTGATCCTGAGCCATCCAGTCACCTGTCCTTTTAATTCTCCACTCGCCTCTCTATGTTGTCTCTATCCTTGGCTTCCTACATCAATTAAGGCCCGCCCAGCGTGACGTACGCTAGGAAGCGTTATGTGCCATGAAAGCCATGAAAGGTCCATCAGCGTGCTAATCTCAAACAACATATTGGGCTGAATTTTACCAGCTCAGTGGAGACACGCTGGGAGGTGGGAGAACTGATGAAATGGAAGCAGAAGGTGCTGGGAGGGGAGACTGTTGGCTAATTGTACCAGTTAAGGGTCACCATTAGCACCCCCACCCCCCCACCCTGTTTTTAAAAAATCATCAGGAGGGGCTGCTGACACATGGGGAGACCGCCAGGGAAATCCTGACAACCTCCAGGTTGGGAGTTCTCCTTTATGGCTCCTCCATTGTCCACAGAAGGGCCCACCAGCAGCAGTGGTTGCCCCTATAGGTATGGTGCCAATGCTGGAAGGTTCCACCCCCACAAATCATCACGGTCTGCTTGCCTGGCACTATTCATTTAAAAAACCTTACCTTGTCTTTGAGGGCGCATTGGCATTGAGGCGCCTTCTCCTTCATCCTAGATAAAAGCACACTCGACCCCTCTCTCCAGCAGCACTGACTCACCCTATCTCAAAGTTGTCCTTATCCCCAGTTTCATTTTATTCTTCATCTCATCCGATGCCTTAACAAGAAACTTTTCCTCTTCCTTTCAGGTGCTAAGGAGTGCAAGCTCCAACAATTCATTGATACCAACACCCATCCAGGACTCTCCATCCTTTCCCGTTCCTCTGACCCCATCCCATCTTCTAATCCCAGCCCTTGCCTTATATTCACCATACGCTCTGACCTTCCCTTCTCTGATGCTGAAGGACTTAGTTTCATACCCTTACGCCTTCACTTCAATGAATTTCGGGCTCGGCACAATGCTGAACTCTTCTTCCGCCACCTGCATCTCCGTGCTCACTTCTTTGGGCAGGAGTCTTTCACCTGCCTCCAATATTCTCCCTCCACCTGGACCCCTCCCTCTGGCCTCTTACCTGCTCTCGATCTTTTCATTGAGAACTGTTGGCGTGACATCGGCCGTCTCAATTTCTTTGCTCCTCTCACCCACTCTAACCTGTCTCCTTCTGAACTTGCTGCACTCCATTCTCTTAGGTCCAACCCTGACATTGTCATCAAACCTGCTGACAAGGGTGTTGCTGTTGTTGTCTGGTGTACTGACCTCTACCTCGCAGAGGCTGAGCGCCAACTCTCACACACTTCCTCCTACATCCCCCGGACCATGACCCCACCACCGAACATCAAACCATTGTTTCCAGGACTGTCACTGACCTGATCTCCTCTGGAGATCTTCCTCCCACAGCTTCCAACCTCATAGTCTTCCAATCTCACACAGCCTGCTTCTACCTCCTTCCCAAAATCCACAAACAGGACTGTCCTGGTAGACCGATCATGTCAGCCTGTTCCTGCCCCACAGAATTAATTTCTTCCTATCTTGACTCCATTCTCTCTCTCCTTGTCCAGACTCTTCCCACCTACATTCGCAATTCCTCTGATGCCCTATGTCATATTAACATTTCCAATTTCCCTAACCGCCTCCTCTTCACCACGATGATTGGACGTCCAATCCCTCCACACCTTCATCCCCCACCAGGATGATCTGAGAACTCTCCGCTTCTTCCTTGAACAGAGGCCCGAACAATCATCATCCACTCTCCTCCGTCTGGCTGAACTTGTTCTCTCATTGAACAATTTCTCTGTAAACTTGTCTCACTTCCTCCAAATAAAAGGTGTGGCTATGGGTAACCACACGGGTCCCAGTTATGCCTGTGTCTTTATGGGGTATGTGGAACATTCCTTGTTCCAGTCCTACTCAGGCCCCCTCCCACAACTCTTTCTCCGGTACATCGATGACTGTTTCGGAGCCGCTTCATGCTCTCGTCTGGATCTGGAAAAATGTACCAATTTTGCTTCCAATTTCCACCCCTCTCACCTTCACATGGTCCATCTCCGATATTCCCCTTCCCTTCCTTTACCTCTCTGTCTCCATTTCGGGTAATAGGCTGTCCACCAATATTCATTACAAGCCGCCTGACTCTCACAGCTATCTCGACAGTTCCTCAAACCCCGCTTCCTGTAAGGACGCCATCCCATTCGCTCAGTTCCTTTGCCTCCATTGCATCTGTTCCAATGATGTCACTTTCCAAAACAGCGCTTCTGATATGTCTTCCTTCTTCCTTAACCAAGGTTACCCCATCACTGTGGCTGACAGGTCCCTCAACTGTGTCTGACCCATCTTCTCCATCTCTGCCCTCACACCTTCCCCTCCCTCCCAGAACCATGATAGGGCCCCCGTTGTCCTCACTTTTCACCCCACCAGCCTCCGCATTCAAAGGATCATCCTTCCCCATTTCTGCCAACTCCAGTATGATGCCGCCACCAAACCCATCTTCCCCTCATGCCTCCCCACCCACCCGACTCCAGTCAGCATTCCAACGGGACTGTTCCCTTTGGGGCACCCTGGTCCACTCCTCCATCACCCCCAATTCCTCATCCCCTTCCCATGGTACCTTCACATGCAATCGCAGAAGGTGCAACACCTGCCCCTTTACTCCCCCCCTCCTCACTGTCCTAAAGCCCAAACACTCCTTTCAGGTGAAGCAGATCTTCACTTGCACCTCCTTCAATTTGGTCTATTGCAATCACTGTTCCCAATGTGGTCCCTTCTACTTTGGGGAGATCAAACGCAGACTGGGTGGCTGCTTTGCAGAACACCTCCAGTCTGTCCGCAAGCATGACCCAGATCTTCCTGTCGTTTGCCATTTCAACACACCACCCTGCTCTCATGCCCACCTGTCCATCCTTGGCCTGCTGAAATATTCCAGTGAAGCTCAACACAAACTTGAGGAACAGCACCTCATCTTCCGATTAGGCACTTTACAGCCTTCCGGACTTAACATTGAGTTCAACAACTTCAGATCTTGAACTCTTTCCTCTATCCTCACCACTTTTTTTAATCCCATATTCTCTACACGCATTTTTATTTTTTATCCACTTATTTTTATTTCTATTTTTATTCATTTATGCATGGTTTTATCCCCTGTTTTTTATCCCCCTTCTAACTCATTTTCTATCCTTTTTTTGCTCCACCCCCCCTTAAACAGTATAAATTCATCACTTCTCTTCAACTCTGAAGGAGGGTCATACGGACTCGAAACATTAACTCTGTTTCTCTCTCCACAGGTGCTGCTAGACCTGCTGAATTTTTCCAGCATTTTCTGTTTCTGTTTCTCTCCTATATCCTGTAAGCTTAGCAGTGGCGACCTCGAATGGTGGCTCTGCTAAGGCTCTGATTGGGCCACCAGCTCTGGGAGGCAGGCTGCTAACCTCAATTGAATGGCAGTTCCAATGGTGGCCACTTAATTGAATGACATGGGTGAAATGCCATCTAGGGTCCTGTCACCTACTGACGCCAGCTCAGGTCCTGCTCTCAGTCCCAGCAGTGACTTCTTCAATGGTGATAATATTCAGCCCATTGAGTCTAGGGTTTTTCCTGCCTTGATCATTAGTACTAAAAGTACAGAAATAAGACAATAAACTCTTAGATAATGCAAGTATAGTCCTTATTAATCTACTAAATTTAATTTCACACGTTCATTTGACTAAAAAGGAGAGCTCCAGGCTTCAAACAATTTAACATTTAATTAAAAGGTACTTCTCCAAGATCCAAGATCAAGTCCTCGTATAAATTACTTTTTTAATATTTCATCTATACAGTAAAAATACATTTCAAGGTGAATGTTTTTCGTTTATCTGGAAATAGTAATTAATTACTTTGAAAAATGATTAGCAGCCTATTGTTGTTGGAAAGCAAGGTCACATTATTTTCTACTCTGAAATATATGTTCTGCTACAAGGAACAAATGAATTGAAGGCAGTCAGATTACAGGAACTATTGTCTTTAAAATGCCTTAAAATGCCTACTTCCATTTAGTTATTTTTGAAACTGTAATCGTTAAATAGCCTGGATATGTGCGTTGCCCATTCACTCATGCATTTTAATTAGCAGAAATAATGCAACAAAGAATTGAAAGTGATCTTTGCAAAGCCACTTTCAACAAGTGGAAAACAATTATTTGTTCATCAAGCTTTTCAAACACAGACCTGTCCTTTAATCAGCAGTCAGACTCGCCGCACCCCTCTGATCAGCACAGAAAATGTATTTTAAAGATTATATGCAATAGAAATCTATATCTTAATAGCTGTCATGCCTGAATCTTGAGGAAGCACCAGCAAAAAAGGAGGCCTAAAGGGGAAAAAGAAAAAATATTGAAGCAACTTTGACTGAAGAAGATACTTGATCTTTGTTAGATTGACTACTGCAATGACTTGATAGACCGGGCAGGTTTCAACAAGAAACAGATAAACTTTATTACAGACAGCTTTTCAGATGCTACATGCTTGTCAGAAAGACCCACCCCCCAGATTACCCGCGCTTAGGGGTCATTGGTCAGATTTTCCAAGAACATCACGTGACCCTTGATAAACAGCAGGAGAGGCTATACCTTCAGTTATTACATTTCCTCACCCTTTAGTTTTTTACAGTTTCTATTTATGGAGAACATTTGAATATCCAACAACATATACATTTATACAACTTCAGGTGATTAAAGATTGAGTCTCTGAGGTGCTCTCCTTATTCGGTTAGAGCAGCGTAGCTCTACCACTTGAGTTTCCTCCATAGGATCGACATGATCAGGAACTGCAGCACAAGATGCATCATCAGAAAGTGGCAGTTCTGGGTTAGGCAATTCTACAGAGACATCGGGCATGTCTATTTTAGGTCAATCTGTCACCTCAGGGATTGATGGTTTGACGTTAATCACAGGCGGAATAGTTAGTTGTTGGAATGTCTCTCTATCATGAATATGGTCCACATGTTTTCAAACAATTCTGTCTTCCACTTCCATCTGGAAGGATAAGGGACCAGTCTCTGAAACAATGGTTCCAGGAATCCAACAAGGTCCACTTCCAAAATTCTGTACAAACAACCTGTCACCTACAATGAATGTACGAGCTTTGCTGTGAATATCGTGATTCAATTTTTGATTACTCTGATTCCTTTCTACGTTCCCCTCTAAATTTGGAAATACCAGACTTAACCTTGTACACAGGCGGCGTTTCATCAATAATTCAGACAGTATTGAACTCTTTGTCAAATGAGGCATTGTACAATAACGGAGAAGAAAGTTGGAAAGCCGAATTTCTAGGGCACCTTCTGATAATCTCTTCATTCCAGATTTGAAAATTTTCACAGCTCTGTCAGCTAAACTATTTGATGAGGGATGGTATGGGGCTGTTTTAATATGTCTGATTCAATTTAAACTCGTGAATCTCTGAAAGGCAATACCATTATCTGAAACAGTGACTTCCAGTAGGCCATGTATACTAAAACATTGACACAGCTTTTCAATAGCTGCGTTCAATGTTGGTGATCTGACTTTGTATATATCCATCCATTTAGAATGTACATCTACAATCAACAAAAACATGGTACTTAGGAATGATCCTACATAATCAATATGTAGTCTAACCCAGGGTCGACCAGGCCGCTCCACAGATGCAGTGGAGTTGAAACAGGCAACTTCTGTTGTTGCTGACACTGGAGACAGTGCTTAACCCTGCTTTCAACATCACTGTCTATGCCTGGCCATCAGACATGGCTTCACGCAAGCATTTACATCTGTGATATGCCTCAGTGTGCACTATGAAGCTCTGTCAAAAGTGGTTCTCTTCCTTGCGAAGGGACAACTCTTGATCCCCACAAAATATTCCATCTTGACAACATAACTCTGTTTTTCGGGCATGGAATGGTCTCATCTCTTCAGATACAGGAGAATTTGACCACCCTTGCAAAGCAAGGGCCGGAATTTTCCAAGCCCCTGGCAGTGGGCGTGATAGGTGGCATGCGTGGAAAATATGGCGCGAAGGAAGGTTGCAATCTTCTGCTCAGCCCTCCGACGGCGGGCCGTATTTCCCGCCATCAGTCGGCGGGGAGCTAATTGTAATACATTAGCATATAATTAAAAGGCCATCCCGCCAGGCTCTTGGAAACCTGCCATATCGTCCATCCACATTGGTGGGAAAGCACGCCGACGTGTTTCACAACAGCACGCAGGTGACATGCACTTGGCGGCCTTCTCTTTTGGGGAACTGAAGTGAGTGAGCAGCAGCATTCTCCACAGCTCACCCGTTGTTTACAGGCCTCAGGGGCACCGGGGTTGGGGGAAACTGATGTCAGGCTCCACAGGCGACAGCTGAAGGGCAGTAAAGTGTCTGGGGGCATGTGCTGGCTAGCCTTGGAGGCGACTGCTGAGGGGGGGAGGGTCAAGTGCTGCCCTGGTGCTGCATCCTGCACACAGGCAATCGAGGTAGGGGGCAGGGTAGGTGAGGGAAGTGCCCACGCATTAGAGACACCTGAATAAACTGACTACACCTCTGCAACTAAGACAGGTCAGGCGCAGCCACAGTGATATGACGGGTCAAGCTCCTAGCCTGCCTGCTCATCCAAGCCTCGCGGAGGTACCAAAGGGCCACCAAGCACTCCATACCTTACCCCCTGCACCCACCCCACACCCCGGCACAGACTTCGAGTCCACCCCCACTTTATTGGACCGCGGAGTTGTTGGTCTGCACACTTTGTACAATCTCCTCACCAAAACTGGCCATGTAACAGTCACTGCTGGAGGTGCTCACAGCCCCTTGCAATCTCAACATCCTGGTTTGGATCAGTGTTCCCCATGTTGCAGGTTGACAGGGCAGCCATGCAGTGCATTCATCTCTGGCCATCTCAGAGGTGACCAGCACTCTCCGGGAAGCATTAATGGGTGGTCACTCAGGGCCAGGAAAGGTGCTAAGTACAGCCATGATAACCACGTCTCTCTCTCTTTCATGCTGCTGGAGGACCATGTCAGGATCATAGATCCTGGTGACCTAGCTGTATGCCTGATGGCCTACAGAGATCGTAGAATATGGAGAAGAGAGCAACTGAGGCACCTGTTCGCGCAAAGGTAGGAGCAGCAACCTCATGAAGAAGAGGCAGTAGGGGCTCCCGCACACACTGCCCAGGAGTGACAGCGAGCCATGGCTGGTCGGTGCCTAGCAACACCCAGGGTCTATAGACGCTGCCTGCCATTCCTGCAGATGACTGAAAATCAGTGTCGCTGACGACTGCACATGTCTAGGGACCTGGTGGCTCACATCTGCCACTTACTGCAGAACTTGGCGCCAAGGGGACATGGAGGGCATCCACTGCCAGTGGCTGTGAAAGTGACCGTGGCGCTCAATTTCCATGCCACTGGCTCCTTTCAGGACTCCACAGGTGACCCCTGTGGGATTTCACAATCCACCACCCACAAATGCATCCATGAGGTCACGGAGAGACCAAGAGCTGGTGCACAGTATCACTGGTTACAGATGCTGGTGTGATGGGGTCCAGCCCCGCCTTACAGGTGCTGAGAGCACACAGAGAGTATGAGGGAACTGTGTGGCACCTGCCCACTACATTCTGGCAGCAATGACCAGCACCGCTGAGGTGCAGGCATCAGTAATGTGTCCAGAGAGTGTGAGACTGGATCATCACTGTGGTCTGAAGACTGTACAAAGCACAGGGAAGAGGCCCTGGACTAAGACACCTGCCTTTATCTTGTGCAGAAAGGTTTCACATCTGAGTGAAAAGAACACTGCTCATCAGAACAAGGAACCACAGGCAGGGTGACATTCTTAGGAGTTTATTGGCAATAGTGAACAGTATGTACAAGTGATCAACACTCGTAGCCAGGCTATGCAACTACTTTTACCTAACTTTCCTAATGCTGCCACTACGTCTTGGTGCTCCCCGGACATCCATAGCCGGGGTGGAGGCAGCCTGCTGACTGTGACACCCTGTCTGTGATGACTTTGGCGGGCATCCTCTGGAGGGCTGAGACTTGGAGGGCCCTAGCCTGCTTTCAGGGTCCTGCCTGTGAAGCTGGATTTGCGGAGGTCACAGGAAGAGGGGAGTCAGCTGGGCCGGTCACACCCAGGGTGACCTGGGTGGAAGACCCTGGAGCGTGCACCTGCTGATCCTCCTCCCTATGGGTGCCCGAGGGCACCTGGCTGACTCCGTGAGCGGAAGAGGTAGCTGGAGTGATATTGAGCTGCCCAGCATCCCTCTCACGCACACACTGTTGGAGGCCAATTATGGCATCAGCGATGGAGTTAAGCCCGCACAGCAGTGCAGGAGTGACGTCCTGGACAAAGGTCTCCATGGCGACCGCCATCCTACCAGTGTTGACTTCGGTGTATTGGCATGCCGGTGCCTCAGCCTGAAGGTGGATGAACTCCTCCATCGTGCCTTGAAATCTGAGGAGTGCAGCGGACATCCTTTTCTGATGGTCCCTAGCTTGCTTTTGCAGCTCCAGCCACTGTGACATGACCAAGTCCAGAGGCTCCTCATCTGACTCAGACTCAGCAACATTCTGGTCTCCAGCAGTCCTCCGAGTGCTAGGGACCTAGGAAGTCCCTGCCTCCGCCTGCTGTGGATCAGCAAGTGCGATGTGCTCACCAGATTGTGGTCCCGAGGCTACTCTAAAGCTAGGTCCCACTGAGGTGTGTGGCTCTGCACTGGTGGACAGTGCGGGTGAGCACTGTGACGGGATTTCAGGGAGGGCGACTTCAGATTCTCATCAAAGGTTTCTTCAGAGCTTGATTGGAGGGCCTGGGTCATGGACTCCATCGCCTGCGAAAACAAGGAGAGACAATTAATGCATGGCAGTGGCCTATGAAAGAGAACACATCACTCACAGCATGGTTGTCTGATGGATGTTGCACTGCTGGATCCTCACTTGGTAGAGCAGCGCCGACCTCACCGTCAGCACAGGGCCGGTCCCAGACATCGCCGACCAGCTGGATGGCTCTGTTTTCAAATTATGTCAGAACTTTAATTTCTGGCATCCCTCCACCTGTCTGCGACCTTTCCCTCCTGTTGTGAGCCAGTTTGTCCTGCATGGATAGAGATGGGGAGAGTGTATCAGGACACCTGCCGGGCCAGATGATAAGTATGCCTGGCCTGTGTGGGTGGTGAGTGGTCCCACTGATGGGATGAGGATAATGACGGTGTGTGTGAAAGAGTGAATGGTGATGTCCCTTGCACTGACAGTGAGTCAGGGCCCTGTGGATGTGTGATGGGTTTGTGAGTGTGTGAGTTGGGAGTGATGAGAATAGTGACTTACCCTGGCGGAACGGGGGAGATCATTCATCCTTTTGCAGCACTGGGTGGCTGTCCTCCTCTGCAGGGTGTTCATGCTGACCACCGCTGCCTCTGCTTCCCAAGCCGGGTTGGTGACATTGCTACCCATCCTGCGGCCAGAGCGGGGGTAGAGCACATCCTGGTGGGCCTCCATGGCATCCAGCAGTCGCTCGAGGGACTCATCATTGAACCAGGTGTTTCAGTCTTTTTGCCTGTTCTAGCCATGTCTCCCAGGCAGCGGTGGTGAGCTGGTGGCGATGAGTGCTTTGCTGGCGGCTGCCCTTTAAAGATGACGACCGGCGTGCTGCAACAGCAGGGTGGCAAGCAGGCAAATGAGAGCCCGCCTGCCATGGACATGGCGTGTTTCGCAGGGGTGAATATATAATGAGACGGGCTCAGGAAGATACAACATGAAAACCCGCCATTTTCATCAGCGGGTAGGACTGCATTTTACCCGCCCACTACCGCACTTAGTGCAATTCTGGGAAAATTCCGACCATTGGCTCTGACTTTTGACAATATTGGATCTCTGCTCATCCAATTTCTAATTTGCTTTGCACACACAGGTGAAGAATCCAAGAAATTCAATACAAGTACAACTTCTTGTGGCACTGGAGCATATACAATGCTATCTGGTAATGGGAGACAACTGAGTGCATCCGCATTTGAAAAATGTAAGCCAAGACGGTACATAAAGGTATACTTGTGCGTAGGTAATATCAAAGCCCAACATTGTATTCTTGCTGATGCTATTGGCGGAATGACCTTATCCTCACTGAATAAACCCATTAATAGTTTATAGTATGACTGCGGCATCCGATGCTATTCATTCTAGCTCCTTGAGCTCTCGTGTCAAGTTAGCCTTTTCTAATCTGATTTCTGTCTTTTCTTTTCCTGTTTGTCGCAGAGTTTTGCCTTGTCCCTCATTTTGATTTCACAGTCAGCCAAATTTCTCTCTGGTGAAATCTTAACTTGGTTCAGTTCGGTAGTTGAGAGCTACCCATGGCTTCATTATCCACTCTCATCTTGGTAAGTTCTACGACTTCTTTCCAATGCTTCTTTTGTTTCATTCAGCTGATTCTCCAGCTCTTCAGTCTCTTTCTTGTATCTCTTGGCTTCCTCCTGATTATTGAACATTGTTGAGTCTTCTCTGCCAACTGTTTCTTCAGTTTGTTCAGAGTGGCTCTAAATTAATTTTGTTCCTCTTCATGATTTTCCAGAGGAACCAATTCTGACCTGAGGAATCCTTGCAGCGTGTGAATGTCCTTCAATCCTTCTAGCTCATCCCAAAATACACTGTCATATTTCGTTCGCAGTTCAGGAACTCCTCCTGTTTTCAGGTAAAATATTTCAGACCAGTCAAGCTTGATTTTCTGTAACCAGTCTCGGCCCGGAAGGCGAGGTCCTTCTCCTGTCACTATTATCAATGGAAGCTGGGCGGTCTGTTGCCTATAAGAAACAGGTACTGTGACGATGCCCTTTACCTGTATGGATTCTCCAGTATATGTCTTCAATTTAGCGGTTGTCCGGTCCGGTCCAGATTCAGTGGCTGGGTACCTTCACTTAGCTATTTAAATGTGTGCTCTCCCACCACTGCGGTTGAAGCTCCCATATCTACCTCCATTATTAATGGCTTCCCATTAACTTCGATCGTGACAGTGATAGATTCGGTTTTTACAGCGGTGACATTGTACAAGGAATAGATGTCAGTGTCGGCATCTTCAGGTTCTGTTGTATTTTTCAATTCAGTCACGTTGGTTTGCTGCTTTATGGGCTGTTTCGACTTTGCCCTGCATTGCCTTATTATGTGACCTTTCTTATGGCAGTAATGGCATTCTGCCTCCTTGAATCGGCAGGTGCCCAGTACGTGGTCACCCTCAGATCTATAACAAATTAACCTTGGGGTCGCTGCTGAAGTATTTCTACTAGGCCTTTTCATGTTTCTAACAGTGGACATGGCCTCTTGCTTCGCTGCTGTGTCCCTGGTTTTCACACCTTGCCTGGCGGTAGGTTCCCATCCCACATGAAGAGCAGCGCCGTGTTGTATGTGTTGCAAAGCCGGCGAGTCTCTCGCAGCACTTTCTAAGGTGAGAGATATTTCCAGGGCGCGCTTCAAGTTAATGTCGACTTCTGCGAGTAAGCGGCGCTGAATGGCATTGTTCTGAACTCCACAAACTAATCGGTCCTGCAGCATATCATTTAGTGTCCCCCCGAAGTCACAGTGTTCTGTCAACTGCTTCAGCTTTACTACATAGGCTGTGATGGACTCTCCTGGGGCCCTAACTCTGGAATTAAACTTAAACCGCTGCATTATTACGGATGGTTTCGGCTGGAAGTGTGTTTTCACAAGGTCCACTAATTCATTAAAGGCCTTAGAATTGGGCGCATTCAGGGCCATCAGACTGTGGACGAGATTGTATGTCTTGCTACCACAAACGCTCAAAAGGATTGCTTTCTGCTTCCCTTCCAAGGTAATTTCATTCGCCACGAAATAAAAACCGCTCCACATACTGGCTCCAATCTTCCATAGTTGCAACATAAGGATTGATTCTACCGAAGAGTGGCATGACTGGTGAGTAGTCTTTTCTTTTTTCTTAAGATTCGATGTACTCATGTTAACAAGGCAAGGTGCAGCGTCAGAGCTATTTTACCCTCATTGTCAAATGTAATGACTTGACGGACCAGACAGGTTTCAACAAGAAACAAATACATTTATTACAGAGAGCTTTTCAGATGCTATATGCTCGATCAGGACTCCCGTCAGGAAGCCCCGCCCCCCCCAGATTACCCATGCTTAGGGGTCATTGGTCAGAGCCTCCAAGAATATCACGTGACCCCTGATAGACAGCAGGAGAGGCTATACCTTCAGTTACTACAATTACCTAATTCTAGTAAAGGTTTGGGGAATTTAGAAAGCCTCAAAAGGGCTCATAACATCTCTCAGCTGACTGTTCAAGCACATAATGGGAAGAATTTCCCCGGGAAGCCAAGAAACCAGCCAAATCTCTTTCGATAGCAGCAATGTTAGCAGGCTATTAAACCAAGGAGTACATCACAGCAGAGCCCAATTCTGTCATCCAAGACCCACATACATCACTATCCAGTGGTGCTCAGTGATCAAGGGTAGTGAGTAAGCCAGCAGAAGCCATCTTCCTAACCCTGGAGCGCTGAATTGTAAATCAAATAGTACTCCCTGCCAAGATTAGCTAACTCAACACAGTTCTAAAATTGCCTATATTTATCTTTTGTATTCTTGTCTTTGTAAAACTTAATAAATGCTGGTTGAGTTTAATAAGAGCCACATACAAAATGGTGCAATATATTTTATGGATTCAGACAGATTGGCTTTAAAATGATACTAAATGAGGCAATGAATGATCAAGAGTGGTGAGTCAGCTGCCATAAAGCCATCTTCCTAACCCTGGAGCATTGAATTTTAAATCCTACTAGTACTCCTTGCTGAGATTAGCTAACTCAACACAGAACTAAAATTGGCTAGATTTATCTTTTGTATTAACTCATCTTTGTAAAACTGTTAATAAATGTTGGTCAAGTTTCATAAGATGGTGCAATATCTTTTATGGATTCAAGCAGATTGACTTTAAAATAATATTTGATGAGGCAATTTAAAAAGATACAGTTACTTGGGGAAAATAAGTATAGTCATATAATTTTTGAACTCAAAATTTAATTGGATTGTGGAAGGAAATTGTTTTATTTTCATGAGGTGTTTGTATAGATTTTAAAAATATCCTATTGTCAACATGGTTGGAAAATTTAGATTGACAGAATAATTAGGTATGAAAATAGCTGGCAAAATAAACCTAAATACACAGGTGCAGAGAAAAAGAAAATGTGTGTTTCATCAAACAAGGACCAACGATTCATGATAAATTAAATGATCTGATCTAAGGTTAAGTTTCCACTCCTTTCAATTGGTAGAGCTTAAAATCATATTCATAGTTATGCATACCTACTTTGATCTCAATAGGGCATAAAGCTAAAATTAGAATACATGCTTTCACTGCTCCAAATCAATTAATCCAGAACATTTCAATGAGCACCATTTTGCTCACAATTGGTCCTCTTTAAATTTCCATCGTATGACAAATATCCATCTGTAAATGTTGTTTTCCTGAACATGCAGGCAGGATTGTCACAACACATGTCCTTGTCCTTTCATGTCTGAAAAAATTACAAATGATCTTTAATCCACATTTTTTTAACCTTTTGAAATATTGCATTGCATCCTTTTCTCACAGATGGCAATGTTTTTCAGCAAACTTTATACAAATGGTTAAAAAGTGTAGGAAAAAATGGTAAATCATAGTTTAGTGGAATCAGCATAAGCATTGAGACCTAAGAATTTTCATTTTAATTTTAAGTAGATCATACTTCTAAATGTGATTGAAATTAGATGATCATTATTATTCATACTTCGCAATTACAGTATGAATTCATAATTCAAACTAATTTGTATCTGTAATTTTAAGTGATCCATCATTTGTCTAACTTTCAAATGACCTTGAAGGGTAGCTCAGCTGATTTGAAAGCATAAATTTGCAACACACCCAGGTTACACGATATTGAAATACACTGACATCACAGTGGTAGGACACCTTGAAACATTAACTCTGTTTCTTTCTCCACAGATGCTGCCAGACCTGTTGAGTATTTCTGCCATTTTTGTGTATTTTTCTTTCAGACTTCTATTATCCACAGTATTTTGTTTATGTATTCCTGTCACAAATACTCTGTACTTTTGAGGATAGTTGTCCAGCCAGATAATGGATTCTGAATACATATCACACCGTGACCATTCTGAGAGGCATTCAGTGAGCTTGGCCCAGGCCAAAAGACATGATTATTTGATCAGAAAAATGACAAGTCATTTCACCCTCAATTAATGCTACTCATTTGTCGGCTAGTTTTCACACTTTGATCAGTAGGATAATTCTTAATACTGTCAGAAATGGTTGATCTGTGTATGAAGGGCTTTTTGCTCATATGTTCAGACCTTTCATATTGCAAATGGATAATGGCTACCCACTACCCTGTAACTATCCTGTGAGATATTCATGTATACATTCAACTGAAACTCTCTAATGGAGGCATTAACCCATTTAAAATAAGAAACGCACGACACAGTATCATGAATTTCGTGGATTCTGCCTCCCCTCCCTCACTCCTCGGATCCTCTTGACCCTTCTGCATATACATGGATATTTATGCTGACACATGTGGTACAAGTTTGATACACTCTCTGTGCAATAATTAGATTCGGAGAAACTAACATTATCCCTTTGTCTCCTTCCATGGCATTATTTTCTACTCCTTCTACTTCTGTTCAACAAAGATCTTTTTCCACCAAGATATTTTCAGTTGAGATCAAATTGAGATATCCTTCCTTTGGAGATAGACAAGGTTCACCATTCACAATCTCTAAAGGAGACAATCTTCCCATAGCAGAGACCTAGGGGACAGATTTCCTCTGCTTGCTCTATGTCAGCAGAATTGTAAACAAGCAGAAAGGTTTCCTCCAATTGCTATTTCTAGCAAAATCAGAGGCATGGTTTTGTTGAATACTCATGATTTTGCTTGAAATAACAAACATATGAAATTTTCCCACACTGTTTGCAATGCCTGCTGTTACAGTGACAAGGATTGTATGAAGGAGCCAGTGGATTCTTGTACAGTGCTCGTTACATCCAAGGAGTGGAGACTAACTGCTATTTTTAACCTATTCAATTGAGTTACAGTTATAGAGTAATCAGCATTCAAAAGTGAATATTTATTACATTTAATAATCATAATAGGATGATAGTGCCCTGTAAAGTAGATAACAGCATTGAGGCATTTGATCAAACTTGTATCAGGCACAGCCTGGTAGTGGGGAGGTGGTGGTGCAGTGGTATTGTTACTGACCTAGTAATCAAGAGACCCAGGGTAATGCTCTGGGGGCTACTCAGCTCCTGACCTCATTACAGCCTTCGTTCAAACATGGACAAGAGAGCTGAACTCCAGAAGTGAGGTGAGAGTGACTGCCCTTGACATCAAGGCATGCATTTGACTGATTGTGGCATCAAGGAGCCCCAGCAAAACTGGAGTCAATGGGAATCAGGAGGAAAACTCTCCAATGGTTGGAGTCATACCTGGCACAAAGGAAAATGGTTGTGGTCGTTGGAGGTCAATGATCTCAGCTCCAGGGCATCACTGTAGGTGTTCCTCAGGGTAGTGTCCTCGGCCCAACCATCTTCAGTTGCTTCATCAATGACCTTCCTTCCATCATAAGGTCAGAAGTGGGGATGTTCGCTGATGACTGCACAATGTTCAGCACCATTCATGACTCCAGAGGCACTGGAGCAGTCCATGTCCAAATGTAGCACAAGTGCCAGGCAATAACCATCTCCAACAAGAGAGAATCCAACCATTGCCCCTTGACATTCAATGGCATTACCATCACTGAATCCCCCACTATCTACATTCTGGGGGGTTACCATTGACCATAAACTGTCTGGACTAGCCATATAAATACTGTGATTACAAGAGCAGGTCAGAGGCTAGAAATCCTACGGCTAGTAACTCACCTCCTAACTCCCCAAAGCCTGTCCACCATCTACAAGGCACATTTCAGGGGCGTGATGGAGTACTCCCCACTTGGCTGGCTGAGTGCAGCTCCAACAACACTCAAAAAGCTTGACACTGTCCAGGACAAAACAGCCCGCTTGATTCGCACCCCATTCACAAACATTCAGTCCCTCCACCACTGATGTGCAGTAGCAGCAGTGAGCACCATCAACAAGATGCACTGCAGAAACTCACCAAGCCTCCTTAGGCAGCATCTTTCAAACCCCCAACCATCTAGAGGGCAAGGGCAGCAGACACATGGGAACACCACCACCTGGAGGTTTCCCTCCAAGCCATTCACTATCCTGACTTGGAAATATATCGCTGTTCCTTCACTGTCACTGGGTCAAAATCCTGGAATTCCCTCCCTAACAGCATTGTAGGTATACCTACACCTCATGGACTGCAGCAATTCAAGAAAGAAGCTCACCACCACCTTATCAAGGGCAATTAGAGATGGGCAATAAATGCTAGCCTAGCCAGTGCTGCCTATAAATGAATTTTAAAAAAAACATATTATACTGTAAAAATATTACATAAATATGTGCATCCATTTATCTTTAGGTTATGCATCAATACTCACACGGTAATGGTGAAATTGTTGTTGGCTACTATTTAATTGCCTTTGAAAGTTTGGCCTTGCAATGGACCCAGTTGCTTCCTTCAACAAAAGGGAAGTTCCATTGTGTAGCCCAGTAATGTGGTCAGACCTGAGGGCCTGGATTTTCATCCTTCAGGCAGGAAGTGAGAGTTGGGAAAATTTCCGGCTCCACCCACCTGCCTTGGGAGAAATTTCTTGCAAAAGTGGGATCTTCATTGCCGGGCACAGGTGCGGGTTGGAGTCGGGCCAGCCGACCCAGGCAAAAGTTTGCAGGTAGCCATAGGGGCAGCCAGGTGCGGAGGTGGGCTGTTTAGAAGGCCCGCCTCGGTGCTGTGGGACTTTATCCCAATTAAAATCAAAACACAAAGACCCTCTAGCCCTCACCCCTCACACCCCTCACCCTCCACACACTTCCCATGCCTCATCCATGCCCTACCCATCCCCAATGCCCCTCATGCCCCCTTGCCAAACTCTGCCTTTCCACCCACCCCCAATGCCCCTCGTGCCCCCATGCCAACTTCTGCCCTTCCATCAACCGCCCAAGCCCCTTATATTCCTCATGCCAATCTATGGCACTTCCATGTCTATTGACCCACTATACACTGCATAGAACCAATGAACCCTATAGTCTTGATAGGATGTGTAATAAAAAAGCTTTTAAAAAAGTAATTAATTCATAACTTCATGTTGAGAAGAAAGTCATTTCACTACAAGCTAATAAAAGTGTCAATCATCCAGGTCTTTTAAAATACCAATAACAAAAACCACAAACCCTTGAAGCCACTTAACACTGTATAAATAAACATTGTGAAATTGACAGTAGAGATCAGAGAGCCTGAGCTGTCAATCAAGCAATGTTTTATCTGGGACGCAAGTACTTTAATAAGTGTAATGGTTACCTGATCTCTCAGCTAAGTGTTTGGCTGTTACTATAGGGTTCATTGGTTCTATACAGTGTATAGTGGGTCAATGGGAATGGAAGTTCCATAGCTTTGCATGGGAGGGCATGAGGGCCATTGGATGTGCATGGAAGGGCAGAGCATAAAAGGAGAATCTTTTTAAATTACCTTTTAAAAGGTCCCCTCATAACTCCTCTGTGGGGCCGTGAACCATGACTTTTAAAAACCTGGCCAACGCTTTGAAAATTGCAGAGGAGTAGGACATGCCTGTCTCCGCACTGGAGCCGGCTAGGTCGGGAGTGCCGGATGCGGGCTTTCAACAGGAACCAGCCCGCACCCTTTAAAAACACTCCCAAAAATCAGACAACCCTGGAATGGGGTCAGGAATCCCATAATTGGGACCAATCTGCCATTTTTAAAGGGTTCTCGAGTCATCCTGATTCAGCGAAAATCCAGGCCAGCACTCGGCCTTGATTTTAATACTCAGGAGGTTTTGGTGCAGACAGAAAACAAGTAGCTTTCATGCTGGAGTGGTGTAAGTTTGGTGAGAAGGTGAACAGCACTCCAATTCGAGAACTTGGCCTAATTTGTTATTTTGGGCCACAAATCCATGGAGACTCAGGAACCAGATACAAAACTCAAACCTGTGCTTCCATTCATTCACATCTATATCTCAATGGGCAGGTACTAACTGATCTTCATGTTCTAAATAATGGATTTGTCCACCCAGGTCCACAAAATTAAAACAAGGCAAACTGGTAAATAATTGAGCACAAATAGGACTGAGCTCTCTGAGTTGCATCCCAGCCCCAACCTCAATCTCCTCCTCTATTGAAATCAGACATGCAAATCAGGATTAAGAACAGGTTGTTTCTGTTTCTGTTGTTCAGTTAACTTATGTGTGACTCCTCGCCTTCTTTTCATCAATAAGCCTGTCAAAGTACAACGGTCAGTCAGAAAAGATTGCACAAAACTGTAAAACCTCATTATATTTAGGCCACAAGCTTGTTAAACAATGCCATTTTGTAATGCAGGCCCGTAATCAGTTGTGCTCTAAAGCTCAAAAGCCACTGTGCACACACAGGCAATGCCACATGTAAATACTTACATGATGCTTTGGGTCTCTGGGTTTTGGAGAAAAGTTGAACATTCAAGTGTGCAAGGGCCATTTAGTAAATACATAGGCTTGGCATAGAGAAGGGAGGGGTCTTTGGAGGGGGGAGAGGGGGCGGATGGACGGTGATGATGCTTAAAATCTGCAGGGAAACTGCTGGCTGCTATATTCAAATGGGCACAACATTATTCCAGCATCAAGCTCACCACTTAGGTAATCTCAAGAAAGGACAAGCTCCGTAATTGGAATGTAATTGAGCTATCCTAAACTCAAATTTCTCACCAAAACATACAGCACTCCATCATGTATACAGGATGAAAGCTACAGGATGAAAACAGTAATGTTTTCTGTTTTGTCTTTACTGTCAGCGCCAGGACCTCCAAAGTCTTGAAAGCAGGGAACAGTGCCCAAACACTTCAGCTGACTGTATTACGAGGCTACACAATGGAACTTCCTTTTGTTGAAGGAGAAACTACACATAAGCTGCTGTGTTGACCTAATCTTCATCAGCAGGATGCAGTATTTTCCTTTCCAAGCCACATAAAAACTTGCACCTTGCATCATTTCTGGCAAAAAAGCTGAGCATATTTGTATCCACCTTTATGGTATTCCTGGCATTATCCTCTTCGCAACGCTCTTTGCTGATTCTCATGTTCAATGTGATCCATCATCTCTAGTTTCTCTTTTATGCTGTGCTATTTTCTCAAAGCCTAAATACAAACCCCAAATCAGAGGTCAGACAATCAGAGCCCAAGGTCAAGAGGTGCATTCAACCTTCATTTTTACCGAGGGTGTACATTTGGAATAAGTAGGTAGATTGATCTTCCTAACTTTTTCTCCTGCCCATCATAGAAAAATTGGGCTTAAATATTCCTAAATTTACAAGTATTTTTTGTTCCAAACCCAAGTCAGAAATACTGCTTGGATTTTTCTGTGGGAGGAGAAATGTACATCAGGCTCTGGATCTACCGAAATTATGTATGGTCATTCCCATGCTAAATTCAAATTTCCTGCTTTACTGTTTATTCCAGATGGACACCCAAGTTGCAAAAGGGGCTTAAATAGCTGTACAAGCATAATCAGTAATGTGCTTGAATTTGCGGGGTCTCTGCAATGTAGAAGAACTGCCGTGCCTTGTCATTTTGGTGGTTATTTTTCCTGGGTAAATTGATGACATCATTTGCCCTCATGATCAGTGAGTAACTCGATGCATCTTCACAAAGTCGATTGACAGATGTTGCAAATGTCCCTTATGGCAGCCTAAAGAAGGCCTTGGATACATAGAAATTGAACACCAGTTATCTTGACTGCTACTAGCAGTGCAGTTTCAATAGCCGACGCTGTTCAATCAGCTTGTTATCACTATATTCTTCATGACTCTTGGCCTTTGAAGTAAAAGTTCTCTTCTGACAGGCCTAGAATGTTATACCTGAGTCTGTAACTAAGGCTCAGTGGAGAATGATTGATTCAATCCCTTTAATTATTTTCTTCTTCAACCACCAAAAAGACTCAAAGAAACACTGAAGAATGTTCCCATGTTGGCAAATTTGTGTGCAGCAATCAAAATCCAAACAGTTCACCATTAAGAAGCTACTTCTGGAAAAAGGAGAACATGACAGAACCTAAACGTTCATGTTAATCAAGGTTAACAATATTACATGAATCAGGTACCAGCATCACAGAATTATATTTAAGCTCATTTGTATCAGATTACATATGGGAACATCCCTAGAAGGAAAAAACAGTTCGGACCAGTATTCATCTTTCTCAGTTTTTACTGGTATTCCATTTTAAGGTATATAAGACCAGTTCAGATCAGAATTCTTATTTCCCAGTTTTTGCTGGGTTTTTTTCCTTCTGGGTAGGAACAGGAGGAGGCCATTCAGCTTCTCGAGCCTGATTTGTATCTCAGTTCCAGATTCCCACCTTATCTTGATATGCTTAGCGAATAAAAATCTTTCGAGATCAATCATGAAAGCTCCATTTTGTCCCAATGCCTTCTGGGGGGAAAGATCTAGATTGCCACTACCTCTTGTGTGAAAAAGTGCACCCTAATTTCCCTCCTAAATTGCCTAGCTCTAATTTTAAGGTTATGTCTCCTGGTTTTTGATTCCTCCACCAGATAAAATAGTTTCTTGGCATCTATTCTAACGAATCCTTTTAACATTTAAAGCACCTTGATTAGATCACTCCTCAACCTCCTAAACTTCGAGGAATAAAAGTCAAGTTAACGTAGTATGTCCTCAGAATGTAACCCTACAGGCCACATTCCATTCTGGTGAAAATAATATGAAAATGAAGCTGCTGCACCAATTGTGGACAGCACTGCATGCCTGTGTTTAAGGCCTTCTTAGAAGTTGTGTGATAAGTTAATGAAGAACCAGTGAAACATAGATGTGGTAATTATGGTTTTATCTAATGTGTAGTATACCTTTAAGAACAACATTATAAAGGAAGATCAAATGATCTTGTGTAACCAATAGAAGAGTAGCACAGGCTACTTCTGTAGTCAGAAGTATGGAGATAGGGTTTGATGTAAAAGCAGACATGTGTAGCTGCTGAGTGCCTTTGTTAATAAACAATGTATTCCACCTAAGAAGTGCCTGCTGATCAACTTTATCTATAGTACCAATTCGGCCATCCCACGACGAGCGTGCAACTGGAATTCAAAAGTCCCAACAAAAGGCTTCAACTTAAATCCTATACTAATGGCATGAGATAAGCATTTTGGTCCAATGGGTCAGTTTGTTTTTTTCCAAGCCCATTTTTGTTCATCAGCCAAAGTCTGCGGCTGCCTTTCCAAAGCATGTGCTGAGTTCTTAGTCAAGGACAGGCTGTCTGTCACCGTAGATCCAAGATATGCTATACAGGGTGGTAGCCCATGCATAGAGACCAGCAGGCCGCCCGAAGCTCCGATTCAAGGATGCTGTCAAAAGAGACATGAAAGCCCTCAACCTCATTCACAACAAGTGGGAAACTCCTGCTGATTATCAATGCAAGAAGCAACTCCAGCTGTGGGTAGTTCACCACCATAATGACATGTGGTTTCTGAAGCTCCAAAGCAAACATCAGCCTTGTAAACAAGGGGCCAGCAGAGATCATCCTGCACCACAAGCAAGGGACAACTTCATGTGTGACACTGTGACAGGTTTTGCCTTCCAGAATCGGCTTGTTCAGCCATTAAAAGACATGCAGCAGATGATTCACCTGAACTCACCAAAGTCCTTCGGATGCTTTCCCATCACTTCTCGCAGATGGAAGGATATCAACCAATGGAAGGAGAGTATGTTATGTACTCTGAGCGGTTATTTTCAGTGTTGTTTACAGAAGGGACAGTGGCTTTTTTTTTATCATTTCAAAGTACTTGCTTGCTGGACTCCTGTCCTAATGGGGAGGGGGAAGTGGTGTTTCCATCTTCAATTTAGCTTTTATTTGAAGGAGTTGCTGCACAGAAATAAGTCTGATTTCAAATTGATCTATGGCATCAGGAAAAGGCAGGGACGACCTAGCCAGGCAATCAAAGCATTTCCCTCGCTTGATCTATATTTTTGCCAGCCAATAAATTTGTATATGAGCTTTCAAATTTTCCAATTTATGGGCAACAGACATCTTGCATTGACTTCCAGCAAAATGAGAACGCTTGGGTCCTATTATAGCTCAAAAACCATTAGAACAAAGTTAACTGAAGAAACAAAGGAAGCTTGAAACGTTTTCAAGTTAGGCAGAGAAAGCGTACTTGATTAGCTTAGGAAGTCAGATTGTTATGTGAATGTGTTTCTCTGAAGTACTTGTTGTTTGTTGTTATTACCCCAGGAAGGACAGTGCTTGATCCCTGAGCACATATTGTTCTGGGGAAAGCAGCTTTCAATCTTGCTTATGAAGTATAAAACACACAAAATGTTTCCTTTGGGAAAATGAATGGTCAAGATCGAGATTCATGCAGCATGAATTTCAGGAAAATTTAGTCTGGGTGTGATAAATATATATGAATGGACATTTCAGGCGTGGGGATCGTGATGCGCAATTACGCCGCGGCCATTTCTGTTGAGACAGGCAGCATGTAAACTTTGTGCTTCCAGCTCCTCCACAACATGCTACCCAGCATGGGATACGTTGCTGACTGGCTAGAATGACACATTGCTAACGTGTACTTTTTAAAGGTAGCCTGGTCATGCTACAGGAGCTGCGTGAATATTCTCAGGAAGAATTTGCTGGAAACTACAGGACAGAAAATGGAGCAATAGGCCAGAGAGAGGGTTTCCGGGTTCTCAGATGCGACACTGGAGGCCTTAGAAATGGAGGTCAAAAAGAGGAGAGATGTCATGTTTTCACAGGGAGCTAGGAGGTCCTCAAGACCCACCCTGAGAAGGGAATGAGAGCAGGTAGCCAGGAAAGCTACGAGTCTGTTTGCAGTGCCGGAAAATTTTCAGACTTCACACGGTCATCATGCTTAAGGTCGGTGAATGCACCTTCAAAGGTCAATTCCTACCCCACCGCATCAATAACCTCTCACACTGCTCAATGTGCCACAGTCCCACTGCTCACTCATCAGCTGTCAGAATCTGTCTCACCTTCACAATACTTATTAATACTCTCACAACCACCCCTCACTACTTCCTCATACCTCCAGATATTCAGCGAAGCACATTGCAATACACTCACTCACATTCTCTCTTGCAGGACAAGATGGCAAATAACCACAGGGAGCAGCACAGACTGCTGGGAAGCAGGCACGCCTTTATCTCCTGAGCACTATGGAGGACATGGTGCTCTGCAGCAGGGCTTCATGCAGAGCTTGGATCCCATCCTTTGAAACGTGGAAGTGGTGACCAACTCCAAGGCAGTGTTTGCAGATCCAGCTTTGATGCAGCAACTGGTGGCCAATGTCTCAGCTTTCATTGCATCAGAGGCTGGGGCTACCTAATGCCTCAGTGCTTGCAGTGGAAGCTCAGACTGGCATGAGACCCATGTAAGCCTGAATTTTACCCTCGGGGTGTGCCCGAACTCTGTGCAGCTGGAAGCGGATGTAAAACCCGCTCCTGGCCGAGATCCCACCGTGAATGTGATATTACTCTGGGTGGCCAATTAAGGCCCATCCAGCATGAAACATGACTGCTGGTTGGTTTTTCCGTGCAGGGGGGGTAGAAACACATCAGGCACTGGGTCCAATGGGAACCAAGCGGGGTATTCAAAAACGGAAGAGGTAGCTCCTTGAAGGCTGCCAAGAGTTGTGGAAAAGGCTAAAGGAGTTGTTTTGAAGCTATCCAAGAAGTGTCCTGGGGTGCAGTCATGGTCTCAGCACCTGGTGGTCAAGGAAGGTGGGAAGGCAAGTCGAATGGGCACTCTGCCCACCCCCCCTCCTGTTTCTCCCTGGGAGTGCTGGTCAGTGCCAGATGGCATATCTTAATGCCTAGGGGTGGTGAGAGAAAGCCACCCCACTTGACCAAGAAGGCCTGAACAGAGGTGGCCACCCAGGTCAGTGGGCATGACGTGGAGTGCCGCTCATGGTTTCAGTGCCGCAAAAGGTTCAATGATCTTCTGCGATCAGTAAGGGTAAGTGTAGAAATGACATGGACCTGTGCGGAGAATTTTAGTCAGGTGCCCATTGCTCTGAACGTTCAGGGGTCTAAGAGTGTGTATGCCAACTGGGACTGAGGCCTGCCCTGCCAAGGCTGGGATGTCAGCATGACTGGCCTCGGTGCATTGCAGGGTGAGATGTGCCACAGTGACAAGGGCCGCCTAATGCCCGGGAGGGGCAGGAACCAGGAAAGGACCTTCATGGAGACGGAGGAATAATTACACTTTCTATTTATCCCTGTCAGGAGAAAAGCAGTCATAACGCTGCGGAACGCTGCAGAACGGGCGGAGGAATGCCAAATCTGTGCATCCTCATGAAGCACGAGAGTGATACACTGGTGCTGGAGTGCCACCAGACATGGTGAGGTGGCGGTCTCAGATGAAGGTAAGAGTGCACAGATGCATGCGCGGTGGGTACTGGAAACATAACGGGCTCCTCTCATCAGAAACTGAACTGTCGTAGCCAGAGAGCCCAATGAAGCTCCAATGCAGATGGCACCATGCAGCAGATCTCCACTGTCTCCTCAGCCCGCCTGGCATGCATAGTGACTATGGAGATTGAATGTACTGATCTTTTTCCTTCCTCCCACAGATGCACCATTCACAGAAGCCACCAGCAACCCCGAGGACCCCCCACTGAGCTCCAAGGAAGACATCATACCTGCACCAGTGTCACACCGTCTCTCTGAACCAGGGACCAGCA
Organism: Cetorhinus maximus; assembly: GCF_964194155.1. Taxonomy (NCBI): domain Eukaryota; kingdom Metazoa; phylum Chordata; class Chondrichthyes; order Lamniformes; family Cetorhinidae; genus Cetorhinus; species Cetorhinus maximus. The sequence goes on from NC_135889.1 coordinate 48,612,606, forward strand.
CAGATACTCACATCGGTGGGCATTAGGTATTCGGCTCCATGCGTAATGCACAGCAGTGAAGGCACATCACACTCGCATGAGGAGCTGGCAGAGGCAGAGAGGTCCCACGGAGCCGATAGTGGGAGCACAGCTGGAGACCAGGCCCATGCTGGGTCTGAGGCAGATGACAAGCCTCTGGAGTCGCCCATCATGCGGCAGATGCCGGATGTCCAGCAGGATACGAGGGGAGAACTGGCGGAGATCCATGAGGGTCTGCATACCATGGTTTCCAACATGGAGGAGTCCATGCAGAGCATGAGTTCTGTGTTTACTCTTAACACTGAGCACACAGCCTCCTCCATGGAGAGAGTGGTGACTCTCATGGATAGGCAGCTTCAGGAGCAGACTCAGGAGTTCCTTGGGTTGCACTCAGACCTGCAAGCCCTCACACAGGCAGTGACCTCAGGAAGTCACTGCCAGCATGAGAGACGGATGAGACACCTAGTCTCTCTGCTAGGTGCCCGTCCATCAATGGGGAGCAAGGAGGTGCAAACGTACCTCACGTTGGCAGATGAGCTGCTGTCATCTCCGTGGGCTCCTCTCAGGGTACTCCAGATGAGGGCACCAACTCTTCCACCCCTCTCCCAGTGGCCACTGCATCTGATGATGCCACAATGACTGAGGAGTGCCCAGCTATGGGGCTGGATGCACCCTCCCAATTAGAGTCCGCTCAGGCTCTGGCTGCCAAAGGACGACTACCAAGGTCGTTAGGGCCACCAGGACAGCAGAGCTGGCTGCCTCCAATGCCACTGTCAGTGAGAAGGGGGCACCAAGATGCAGCACCCGCAGACGTAAGTTGAAGCACCTTGAGCACAACAGGGGCATGTCATGAGCAACATTATATGCATTAATTATTTTGACATTTGTGTTAGGGATGGACACTTTGCTTGTTCTTTTTTCGTTCATGTGAAGTAATATAAACATTTATTTGACTTAAATGCGCTGAGTTGGCTGGATGATATGGAGGGAAACTGGTAGGCATCTTTATGATGCATGTAGACAATCTTTTGCGGGGTGGTAGTAGCAAATTTGAAACAGTTGACATTAATGGGCTCAGAACGGAGTTTAAAATTGGAAGTCAGGCTTCTGGTGCATTTAAGTACATTGGATTGGAAATCAGGCAGAGCGGATCACACATCCTTTTACATCTTGAATCCTATTTAGAGAAAATGAATTTCATTGCAATTAGTCATGGCATGACCTCCCAGAAAGCCACAGTGGCTTCTTAAACAGAAAAAGAGGATCTCAGAGTCTAACTGGGCAACTCAATTGCCTAGGCAAACAAACAAGGCCAGACGTCAGTTTCGACGTTTTGGAATTGAGCACTAAAATGGATGATCCCAAGGCTGAAGAAATCGTTCAGGCAAACAACACATTGACAAAATTAAAAATGGAGCAGTGCGTTTTGAAATTCCCATCTTTGGGTGATGTTAGGAAAATGAAACTGATTTTGTTCAGTCATGCATCTTATGCAAATCTCTGTGATGGATTTTTGGCAGGATTTATTATATTTCTCATGGGGGAAAAGGCAAATGCTGCCCTTTGGCATGGGAATCTAAAAAGATATGAAGAGTTGTAAAAAGTATGTTAGCAGTGGAGACTCTCGCCCTTGTTGAGGCGGTAGATATGACATTGTTTACATCAAAGATATAAGTTTTGGCAGAAGTTTTAAATGGAAAAGAGTATTCAGGAATGTACCTATAGAATATCTTATAGATAACAAGTCATTTTGGGAGAATGTTCATTCTATGAAGTGCGTTAACGAGAAGAGATTGAGAATTGACATTGCAAATGTAAAACAGATGCTCGAGAATAAGGAGATTGCCAAGATCAAATGGATTGATAGCAGCTACCAATTATCTGACTGCTTCACCAAAAGAGGAACGAGCTCCAAGAAGTTGCTAGAGATCCTCAAAGAGGGACATCCTTTTCTCTAAGAAAAAATACCTCTTTTGCGTGACATATCTATACATTTTTTTAAGGAGCGGAATAAGGTCAATTTATTGAATGAAAAAAATATATTAATGTTTGTTATTACCATTAATTTTGTTTGTGTGTGATTATAGAAACTTAAGGGTTAGTTTCTTTTTAAGAAGAGGGGAATCTGTTAGGGAAGGAAATGGTTAAAGGAGTTCAATTGCTAATTATTAGGTTAACTAAGTACCCATTTGATTGTATAAAAGAGATAACAACCAAGGCTGGTTCTGTCTGTGGAGAGTTATATGACAAGCAATAAAACTCTGTCTGAAGGAGTCTGTCTTGGTTTCGATCTTCATTTCTAAACAACCATTGGAACTTAACAACCACCGCTCTTTTGGAGGTATGACTCATGTTGTATCTCTCCTCAGCCTTAGTTCTTTGGTGACAGAGCAGAATCATCAGCCACCTCTTCAAGGGATAGCTTTTGTCACCCAGGAGCCATCCATCCACTCATGCAGAAGCCATGAGCAGCCTTGGTACACGTGAGTGCTGCAAAATGTAAGCATCATGTGAGCTCCCAGGGTAACGGGCGCAAACTTGGAGAATCTGTGTCCTGTGGTTACAGATGATCTGAACATTCATTGAGTGGAACCCCTTTCTGTTTATGAATGCTCCAGGCTCACCTGCTGGCACTTTAATGGCCATACCAGTACAATCTATTACACCCTGGATGTGGGGGAACCCAGCCACCGCAGCGAAGACTCATGCTCTAGCCGCCTGGCTCGCCTCATCTGTCCGGAAGTGGATGAACATGTGGACGTGTCTAAAGATAGCATCAGTCACGAGCTTGACACAATGTGTGCAGCTGATTGAGAAACACCGCACAGATCCCCCCCACTGAGCCCTGAAAAGAACCGGAGGCAGAGAAGTTGAGGGCCACTGTGACCTTCAAAGCCACCGGAATGGAATTTCCGCCCACGCAGTTGGAGGCGATCTTCAGACCTATCATGTGACATAGCCTCCGACACTGGACCTCGGACACCTGGAGGTAGTGGGAGCGCTGCCTGAAAACTCTAGCTGCTGGGTAGTGGCATCTTCGGCGTGCCCTCCCACCTTGGCTTCCCTGCTGGCCCTGCACCAGCTGAGCCCATGCCCCTCCTCTTAAAGGTCTGTGCCTGGGATGCTGCCCACGCCAACCTGGCCTCCCCTCACTCTTGCCCCTCTTCTTCAGAGGAGCACATTATCCCCATTAGATGGGAGGCAGAGGAGCTGTGCCTTGAAAATGAAGGAGCACTGTGCTGCAATACTCAGAGGAACCTTCCAGGGAAGATGAGGACCTGAGATGCTGAAATACAGGCTTGACAATCAACGGTCAAAGAAACTCTGGGACGACTCTGCACCCACACAGCAAAGGACTGGTAATGACAAAGAAAGTGCTACTGCCCCAGGGGCCTTTTGTCCCGCCTGTGGATGAAAAAATAATTAAAGCGTGATTTCTGCCCACCCATTTTGCCTGTGCGATGAGCTAAAAATCACATGGGCAGCAGAAAATCACTATCTATTGGCTTCTTAATAGCATTAATTGGCCCTTTAAATACCAGCACACATGGTTCCGATTTGCACCCGCTGACCACTAAATTGAGCACATGCGCAATGACGTCATTTTACAATATTTTATGTTCAGTCAGGTCAGTGCACGCCTTAATTGGTCCACCAGTGTTAAATCGTGGCCGAGCCCCAATTGCAGTTGGCTCCGTAACCCGACCGCACCCCCTCGCCCCCACCGAGCCCGCTGGATGAAAGCAAAATCCTGCTCCATACCTGTAATGCTTCGGCTTGAATTTTGTTGTTGTCATTGAGAAGTTTTTGAATGTTACACAAGTGCTGCATGTTGTCAAAATGACACATCAAGCTGTTTGAATGCTGCACATTGAAACATTCACACAAGATTAGAATGTAGGCTGGGCACTGGGCTTCAAGCCATCTTAGGTCCAAGTGCTAAAAGTATATATTTGCTGTTTTCAATCAGAGAAAGCTACCCATATCCCGAGACAGAAACTGGCCTTGCGGTCATCCCACCAACAATTTCTAGTTGATCCGTTATGAGCAGTCAACATTTGTAATCATAGATATGAGCACTGTAGATATTTGGACCAGGGAGAGACCATTGACTTGGTACCAACCAAGGCAAATGTGTCTTAAAACTCAACTCAGTAACACAGTAACATCTGCCCAGCAGCAGCAAACCACCCCTGGGTGACTTCCAAATACTCAGGTAATCTGCAGTGTGTAGTATAAGGGTCTGACATATACGGAGTTAATTTGGGACAGAGTACAGTACTGCCCACACAGTGATGTAAGAAGGCACATGACCTCCAGTCAGTGGTGTTGAGCAGAGACATGTTAAGATCCAGATATGGAGATAATTCCTTGCCTGTACCCTTTACTGAATATATGTATATAGTTACAAGTAGTTAGTAAAGACTTGCTGTTAACATACAGAAGACTATGAAGACTTCTTTAACAGACATGGTCTCTAACCAACCCCTTTACAACACACTGCATACATATAACAGAGATGTGAAAATGGCTAAGTTTGCATGGATGAGCACCTTCGTTGCTTTTGCTGTGGAAATGAGGCACAGATCATACAGGTTTCACACATGGATCTTGTTTGCATTGGTGCCCTTCTCATCAATCTAATAGTCTTCATGAACAAAAAAGCTTTCAATTAACTGCAGAAACCATTTTCCTGGTTTTCTGGCCATTAACCAGGAAGCTGTCAGTTGGGTGGCAACTCCCAATACTGGCATTGACGATGGACAGGAAATTTGCAGGACATGGCTCTCAGGAGAACAGGGCTATCGTCTACACATATGATTGCTCACCTCTGAGAAATCTTCCAACAGCCCCTCAGCCTAGATAGTTCAACATCTATTTTTTGTTCTTTGGTTGCTGCCTCCAGCATTTAGAAAAGTGTTCTGTAAAGCTGAGAAAGCATTCAGTTTTTGTTCTGTGTTTTGAATGGTGCATCACAGCAACTCCCAATTTAGGCTTGTGCCATGAACAGCATGCAAAGATGAGGAGCATACTTAGCTTCAACTTGCTCCTTATAAACTCCTTTCTTATTTGCAGCAAGGTACGAGTAATCTGTTGTTACCTCTTTCTGTGCCACTGGTATCAGTGCTTTTATTGGAGGGTGCCATTTGTCCACAAATAGAGGCATCTTCTTCAGGTATACTTCCATCTACAGGATTTACAGCTCTTCAGCACTAAAGGGAGAGATGTTGCCCACATCTTTCCACTCTGCTAATGCGAGAAACTAGACTGCTTATTGGCACTGCTACAACTTACCCTTCCATGGGGAGTTAGAGTTTTTTTAAAGTTGCTACCCCAGGCATTTATGCTTCCAGACAAATATGCTAGTAGACCAAGCTTTCTATTTGCCAGTCCTATTTATATTAGTGGAAGGAACTCTCATCTTAAAAGTTAGGGAAGATTTGTTCAGTGAGCACCTAGCTCTCCCATGTACATATTTTCATTCTGCACTCCTCCAAGGCAATGCTTTAAACTAGATGGTACAAAAATAAATCAGCACTGTAGATTATGATCAGAAAGTTATTTGCTGTAGTTTCAATATGACCTCACCGCCTTACTTGACCAGCACAAAATATAAAACACTGAACACTCCAGCTGCTGACTACGAAGCTGACATTGACTACAAATGGACTCTCTACACAGATACATTTTCCATTGTAATACAAGTGTAACCTGTTTGAATCAATACAGAAATTAAAGGTAGTAGATTGCTGTGGTTGTATTAAGTCAATCAGCATCCATAGAGGCAGCATGTCTCTTCAACTGAATGGATAGCCAATCTTTAATGATAACAAGGATGTTTCTGATTTGGAAATTGTTCTGGCCCTTCAAACAATTCACATCTTGTACATTGAGATTTCTATGTCTAAGCAAGTAATGCATTAGGAAGACTTTGCAGCCAACCTGTCTCTGAACTGTTGAATTTTCTTTAAGAAATACTCAGTGACCTTAGGGGCTCACATTTAAAAATTCAACATAGACAAAAATCCACTTTTGTCACAGTGCTACATAATAATTGCAAGTACTTTCTGTAGTGCATGTTTCTGAGGACCTAGAGTTACAAATATTACCAGTGATTTCTCATTCTGCTCTTCTAATTACCAATAAAGCCATCCCTCTAACACATTTAGAACATAAAAAGGTCAAATCACAGCTTTGAAGGTATGATTTCTGAACCAGTAATCTTAAAAAAGGGTTATTTTGGCCGAAGGATGAAAATTATGTAATTTAAAGCAGTGTTCATAAGAATAATTTGTCAGTCTGGATTTAGCATACGGTTTTCTCCCTAATTGCTGGTTAACGTAACTTAAAATTACACAGAGGTACTAAAAAAAGAAATTTGCACTCAAATAGTGATTAGATGCAATTTTCACTGGGCAATATATGTGAGCTCCTTGCATCCACTTCCACGAAAAACATGCAGCTCATTTCAAAATGGTTCAGGGGCTGTAGGCGATGGGATACAGATTCTTGGATGCACTGGAGGTCTGTGAAGGAGATCCAGAGGAGGAGAGATGTCCTGTACCTGTAGGGAGGAAGGATGCCATATCTACCACCTTGCCTTCCTGTCATCCTCTCCTGCAATGGCTGATGTTGCTCTGCCTGTCCTCCCGTTACTGTTCCAGATTAAGAGGGTGACCTAGCAAGGTGCCCATGGCCAAGAACTCTCTTTCTTCTGGTGATTTCTAGAAGGTGTTCAAAAGGTGGAATAGCACAGCTCTTGGTATTTTTCAAGTGATATCCTCAAAGAATTTCCAGAATGAACATTGCTCGTGATTTGGTGATGTCTTGACAAAGTCTCCCAGTATGTTCCAGAGGTTCTCTTCATAGTTCCAGCAGCAATGACCATGAAATGGTGAATGTCCCTTTAAGTAGTGCTTGAAATTGACATCAACACTGTGTGTACTCCCAAAAATTGGTCACAGTTTAGAGCAGATGATAGTTGAAGTTTTTTCCATCAAAATACTGTGCAGCCTCTTTAATGAATGCTAGCAGGAATTTTAATTGGTAATCAGGTCTTTAACAAGCCCCTGGGCAGATATTCCTACTGCTGGCTTCAACTCAAGGTGTTTAATGTAGGCTAAACCAGCACTTCAGCTTAAGACCCATCTTCAATATCTCGGAGGCTCCTCAGTTCCTAAAGAATTCGGGGAAAATCGCTCCTTAAATATGAGAAAGAAAATGTGAATGTGACAAGTTTCTGACACATCTCCAAGAAAATCCTAAAAAACGAATCTCCTGTCTGAAAATATATTGGCCACAAAAACTTTATTCCCAAAATTATATGCATAAATATTAAATAAAAATAATGAATATGTATATATAAATTATATATGTCTATTCATATACACAGCCAAATATTAATACTCATATCACAGCCAAATATTGCTACTCGTATCTACTTCTGCAGCTGCAGTATAAAAGTTCCAAATACACTTGAATCAAAACACGTGTTTTTCTTATGTCCCTCACGGTCCATACCAGCAGCAATAATAACATCACTAAACACCACAATCTGAGAAAGTAATTTTGGTTCCAGATTTTAACACCGTCAATGGCTTTATCAATTTGCCACATTTCAAGGTCATTCATAGTAGCAATTATGCCCTGAACTGACTTTGTGACAAAAATGTTCATCTCAGCACTATTTTTGAACATAAAGGATGTGTGGTTGCAAGGTCTTGTAATGTTTCAAAGTTAGAAATCACTGAAAGTCCTACCTCAAATCCTTTATGACCTTTCAATGATTAATCTCAGCCAAGGTATTGTTATGTGTTTTTGTATTTTATACATAATTCTCTACATAGGCTGCCACCCAATATGACCCCTGAAGTACAGTAATACAATGAGAGGAGCGCAAACTTACATTTTGCATAACCATTTATTGTGAACAACAAGTATTCACATTTCCAGTCTGAAATTTCCATTGCCTGAGTTATAAATGTATTTGTTACATTTTATGCCAACGTTAGTTAACCACAGATGTTCTTCCTAAAACAAATCAGACATTCAATGTAGAAAATGTAAATTTATCTTCGGTGAGTGACAAATGTAAAAAGTTGATGAACTCTGACAGGTGTGAAATCCTTCCTGTATTGTTTTAATTAAGTTTGAGCTGCATTCTCAGAACAATGCTGTGCAAAGCATGTTAAAGAGAAATTTAATAAGCTGTGCCACCCCTGATAAGTCCAATTAAGCTGCCTCCAATATTGAGCACGTATTTTGTCCAATTTATTTTATAGCAGAGCCCCACCAGCAGACGCACAGCTTGACATTTTCCTGTATTTGTGCTCCAGTAAGGGAAGGCAAGTTACTCTTCCTGAGTGCTTCTGATGATACACATTTGATTTCATTGTAGACAGCTAGAGTGTATCTCTCTGGGCCAAGAGACAGTATCCTCTGACCCCATCAGAGCTGCGTTTGCTTATCAGATCCTTCACAGGCACCGCAAGGGGAAATGGTTAGGGAGAGGCAGCCCTCACTAGGAAACATATATAAAAATCTGTCAGTGATAATCACTTTACAGAGTTAAACCACTAATGAAGCTGTGGTTTTAAACTTTATATTGTTTTAGGAGCAAGTTGAGTGCAGCCTATAAAATGAAGAAAAGATCACAGTCAATGGAAGGTTGTGCATGACTGACTGCTGTTTGAAAGCAGTATGTTCATTGTAATGAGTCAAAAAGCTTATAATATTGCATAGCAAGGAAAGAATGATAAGGGAATTCACTGAAACACAATGTTAGAGATAATGAATGAGAAATTAGATTCAGCAGGGCCTGTTTTTTGAGCACTAAGAATTCTTAGGATCCAAAATGTTGTCAGTGGTTCTTGAGCACAATTCTAAAGTGTATATGTATATGTATCAGTCTTTATCCATAGCCTGTCCCATCAAAGTCCTCATCTGAATCCCCTGCAGCAGAACTCCTCTATGATCTCATTTTGATTGAGCTGGCTCCTGCACTATCCTAGCCCCCCTGCACTGACTGCTGTACATGTTATGAGCTCAAAGAGTACATTGCTTCTAGTACAATGTCTTTATTAGGACTGAATGTAACATGGCTGCCCCATCATCCTGTGCCTTATGGCAGAGGTCACATGACTATGGTAAGCCAGGTAGGACCTTTAATACACGATTGCATTTCAATCCCAAACATCCCCCTTTTCATAACAAAAAGACAAATTTGTTTGCACTATCATGTGTAACTGTGAGTTCCCCAAGTTACCCACTATATATCCAGTATTCTCCTGCATTAACAAATTGTTCATTATTCTGTTCAGTCTCTGCACATGCATTGCATACATAGTTAAACTGTGCAGATATCTTAATGGTATGTCTGTGTGTTGTCATTGGCTGTTTGTCTGGGCGATGTTCCCTCTCCAGGGAGTGTCATTCCCACAGCACTTCATAAATTGCATTCATAATAGCTGTTGTTGTTCCATTTCTGTGGTTGGGGACCAGTGGGAGTGATGTTTGTTCTGTACTCTGTGCAGCTGGTAAGATCCCACCTTCCTGATCAGCTGATTGGCCGCCTACAGTGAAGGAGCAGCTTCTCTAGTTGTTCATGTATGCCTGCAGTTGCATCAGCATACTTAGTCATTCACATCCACTGCATGTAATCGGGGTGACAATGGCTCTACGCATGTCCCAAGCTTTCACGTGGGCTGATTCCTGCTGGGAGCATTGAAAGTCTCTACCCTGAATGGCTCTCCAATGCTCAGCTCTGGCAATGGTTTGGGAGTTTTGTCAAAATGAAATTTGGCTTTTTGCCATTTCACCTTGATTTTATCACATGTCAGTTACTACTTCTGCTTCAGTAGCTTTTTTGCCATTGGAAGAGTAGTTTGGGTGCGGCGTGACATTAGTCTTTGGACTGGATTATTTTCCACGCCTTCTCTCAGTGTGTTTCTCCACTCAAAGATTGCCTTGTGTACATCTGTGCTAGATTTGCTCAAATTCTTGATTCCTTTGGCGATTTTCACTGCTGCTTCAGCCTTTCCATTCGACTGGCAGTAGTGTGGAGATGGCGTGTAGTTTGCTTTTCCCAATCCTTTGTGAAGTGGCTGAATTTTTCATTCGTGTACTGAGGGCCATTGTCACTCATCATAATATCTGGAATGCCACTACAACTGAAGTGTGCTTTCAAGCATTCTACAATCTCACCAGTAGTCATTGAGGCCAACGGGTCTAACTCCCAGTAGTCAGAATAGTAGTCAATGGTGATAAGATAATCAGTTCCTGCTACAGAGTGAAGAGGTCTACTCCCAGCTTCATCCATAGTCTGTCTGGAATGTCATGCGTCACCAACAGCTCTCTAGCTTGCTAGCTTGGTACTCATTACAAGCACCACACTGGCTGATGTTGTCCTTAATTTAATTGCTCATGTTTGGCCAGTAAAGCACTTTTCTTTCCTTTCTCAGACTCTATTCAATTCCTTGATGGCTTGCATGGATGCACTTCAGCATCTCTCCTCTCATCTCCTTAGGGATAATGACTCCATTTCCTTTATACAAGATGCCATCTTGAGCTGTCAATTCATCCCTGTATGTGCAATATGCTCGTATGATCACAGGCGCGTCCTTGATGCTCTCAGGCCATTCTTTCATCACAACTTTTTGCAGCACTTAGAGAGTTGTATCTTGTTGGGTAGTTCGCTTGATTTGAGCAAGGCGCTTATCTGTCAGATTCAATAGCCGGGATTTTCCGGCCTCATTGGTGTTGGACGTCTAGGTGGGTGGGGAGGACAACAATATGGCGAGTTGGCCAAAAATTGCTTTCAAACCATTGTGAAACTACTTTGTGATCATCCGCTCTACCCATCAATGATGGGCCACATTTCCCACTGTTGCACACCGGGAACATAATTTCAATACTTAAGCATCTCATTACAAGCCCTGCTCACCAGAATCATCCCCCACACTGGATCATCCAGGCATTGCATGTCGATGTGTTTCACAACTGTACATAAATGATGTGTATCTGGCGAGCTGCACTTCCAGAAGGCATCCCAGGGATGCGTCACTGAATCAGGGAGTGACACCTTTTGTGGCTTTAGGGGCCATGCCTTCACCGGAGCAGTCCTGGGCTGCAAGCATTGAGAAGTGTCTGCGCAGCTGTGGTTTAAATGTGGCGCCCTGCGTAAGGAAGTGGCAAGGTAATGATGTAGCAAGCAAATCAGAGGCCAACCCGCCAGCAAGACACCGTGTTTCCTGTGGCTGCATAACTAATAAGGTGGGAATGGGACAATATAGCGTGAAAACCCGTCATTGTGGCCAGCGGGTGGGTAAAATGGCTATTTTTCCCGCCCACTACCGCACTTTGTGCAAATCTGGGATGATTCCGCCCTAATGTCTCTGCTGGGTTGATGACTTTGGGGTGTGTCAAGCTGCTGCCTCACATTGAATCTGGAAGATTTCACATTCTGTTTCAACATCCTCGACTTTCTTCAAATGGCATGCTGCTCTCGACAGCATGTCAGTAATGTACATCTGTTTCCCTTGCTTGTGTGTCATGCCCAAATGATATCTCTGTAAATGAAGTAACATTCTTTGCAGACACTTTGCAGCAGATAATAGCGGCTTGAGAAAAATGCTTTGAGGTGGCTTGTGGTCAGACTCCACTGTCACTTTGTCTCTCCCAAGCAGGTATTGATGAAAATGCTCACAAGCAAAGTCAATAGGCAGGCACTCTTTTTTGACCTGAGCGTAGCCTCATTCCGTTTGTGTTAACACCCTGGATGCAAATGCAACTGGTTGTCCTTGCTGCATTAGGGCTGCGCCTAGACATGTCTCGCTGGTGTCACACTGCAAGGTAACTTCATCATTGGTGTCATAGTACTTCAAGCACTAGTGTTATCATCACTAGTTGTTTGATTTTAGTGAACGCAACTTCTTGTTCTGTGTCTCAATACCACTGCACATCCTTGGCAGTGAGCTGGGGTAATGGTTCACACTCCAATGCCAGATTAGGCAAAAATTTTACTAATATATTCATGAATCAAACAAATTGTTGCACTGTTTTTGCATCTGCTGGACATGGCATTGCTGCTACAGGTCTTACTTTTCAGGATCCAGGCGAAGACCTTTTGCTGGCAGTACATGACCTACATACTTGACTTCAGGCATCTTCAATTGCAATTCCTCTTGTTCAGGCTCATCTGGCGAGCTCTCTCTGGTAGCTGCACTAGATTCTGATAATGGTCAGCAATGGCTTCTTCCATTGTGTCTCCACATCCATAGACGAGCAGATCATCCACTACAGTTTCCACTCAAGGAAGATCACTGGCATCTCATGTCTGTGTTGATACCCTTCTGGAGTCGTTGAAATGCCAAACCGCATGCCCACCCATCTGTATCTCCCAAATGGCATCCAGAATGTAGTTAGAAAACTGCTGCTTGCATCCAGCTTCATTTGCCAGTAACCATCCTTTGCATCTAGGTAGTAAAGATCTTTGCCTTGGCAAGTTGCAGCAAAACTCCTTCGATGGCTGGCATGGGGTAGTGAGATCTCTTCAACGCTTCATTTAGATCCTTTGGATCTATGCATACTTGCAGATTTCCAAGTTGTTTCACTGCTACCATGCTGTTAATCCAATCTGTAGGAGTTGTCACTTTCTTGATTACTCCCCTCTTTTCAGCTTTTCCATCTTGTCTTTTAGGCTTGACTTGAGGGTAGCTGGAACTCTCCTCAGCAGATGCCGAATTGGTCCTATACTTTCATTTCCTTGGAGATGATATTCTCCAAGAAGACATCCAAACCCTGTAAACACGTCTTTGTACTCCTCTAGGATCAGTTCAGCAGTCAATGGTTTAGTGTGCTGCAACACGTTGTAAATCTCTTTTGGCACGTTTTGGGTTACCAGTCCAGGCTTTAGACTTGCTCCAGCTGAGATGAGTAGCTTTTATTTACCATCAATGATCTGGAACTCTAGACCTTCATTCTCACCTTTGCATTGGGCTCTCAGATTAATTTATCCTCTCAGCATGAGTGTCCTGCCATCTTATAGTCTTGGCCATAATTTTGAGGGATTTATTTTTGGATTGCCATGTTGAGCCACTTTGCAAAGGTCTGTGAAGGTCATGATGTTGCATGACACACCAGTGTTTATCTGACACTTCATGTCCACTTGATGCTTTCCTTCTGTGATCATCATTCTAATAGTCACAAACCATTTATCACCTATAGACTTGACAAAGTCAATCTGTTGTATGGTGTATAGTGATTCGTCAGACTCTTCTGCTGATACCTCTCCAGAGGCCATCTGTATAGGTTTGTTTTGCTTCTTTCCGGCCAAACACTTGTGTGCAAAATGATTTGGCTTCTTGCAGTTAAATCACTGCTTTCCCCACGCTGGACAAGCCTTCTTTTCCTTTGTGTGATATCCTCCACAGTATTTGCATCCTGCCCTTTGCCTGTGAAGGTTCTGCTATTTCGGCCTGGAATGTCTATCAGAATAATGCAAAGCCTGATCTGTTCTGCCTTACATATGCTTTAGCTGACGTTTTGTAACATCTGCACTTCTGCACAAGCCAATCGCTTTGTTGAGAGTAAGTTTCTCCTCTCTCAGTTGACTTGCGCTCACTGCAGGATCTCTTATGCCTAAGATAATCCTATCCTCTATGGGATCATCATTTATTTGCCCGAATTCACCGGATTCTGCGCGCTGTGTTCCTGCAATCACATACTGATTAATAGACTCATTTTCACCTTCAGCCCTAATGTTGAACACATAGCGTTCATAAGTTATGTTCATTTGGGGTTCAAAGCATGCCTTCAAGGCTTTCAAGATTAGTGCCATCAGTTTTTTCTGTTCTTCAAAGAGGTTTAAAGTGGAATACAATTTGTAGCAGTGTCTCCCCAACAGAGTTAAAACTGTTGCTGCTCATATTGGCTCAGGCTCATTAATTAAATCCATTCTAATCCCATAGTTTTGCTAGTTTTGCCATTGCAAGTGGAAAAACTGCCAGTTCTGCCGCCTGTCAACTTTCATTTTGGCAGGAGCTGGGGGAGGAAAATTAACAGCCATTTTGACTCACCCAGTTTGTTTGCCTTCCTCTTCACTGGCTTTCAGTGTATTTTTTTTTTTCAGTTTTCTGCAGCTCTGAACATTTCTATAGATAAAAGCAAAATACTGCAGATGCTGGAAATCTGAAAAAAAACAGAAAATGCTGGAAAAACTCAGCAGGTCTAGCAGCATCTGTAGAAAGAGAAACAGAGTTAATATTTTGAGTCTGCATGACCCTTCTTCAGAGCTGAAGAGAAGTGGAAATGTGATGAAATTTATACTGTTTCAGTGGGGTGGGGTAGGTGGAGCTGGAAAGAAGGCCAGCGATAGGTGGGGACAAAGGAGGGATTGACAAAGATGTCATGAACTAAAGGACAAAGGGAGTGTTAATGTAGTGGGAGGTGCTGACAGTGGCAAAAAGTTGCTGATAGTGGCATAAAGGTAAGAAAGCAGAATGTGATAATAGCAGAACAAGGGTGGCATTGTGTGAAAGAACAACATGGAACAAGTAACAATGGCCCTGTAGAGGATGGGGTGGGGGAGGGGGCGGTGGTGTGGGAAAAAAGGATAGAAAATGGGATAAAAAGGGGATAAAACCATGGGTAAATGAATAAAAATTAAAATAAGTGGATAATAAATAAAAGTGAATGTAGAAGAAAAGGGATTTAAAAAGGCAGTGATGATGGAGGAGAGAGTTCATGGTCTGAAGTTGTTAAACTCAATGTTAAGTCCAGAAGGCTATAAAGTGCCTGATCGGAAGATGAGGTGCTGTTCCTCCAGTTTGCGTTGGGCTTCACTGGAACATTTCAATAGGACAAGGACAGACATGTGGACATGAGAGCAAGGTGGTGTGTTGAAATGGCAAGCGACTGGAAGGACTAGGTCATGCTTGCGGATAGACCAGAGGTGTTCTGCAAGGTGGTCACCCAGTCTACGTTTGGTCTCCCCAATGTAGAGGAGGCCACATTGGGAGCAGCGGATGCAGTAGACCAAATTGAAAGAGGTGCGAGTGAAGCGCTGCTTGACCTGAAAGGAGTGTTTGGGCCCTTGGGCAGTGAGAAGGGAGGAGGTAAAGGGGCAGGTGTTGCACCTTCTGCGATTGCATGGGAAGGTGCTGTGGGAAGGGGATGAGGTGTTGGGGGTGATGGAGGAATGGACCAGGGTGTCCCAGAGGGAACATTCCATATGGAATGGTGACGGGGCGGGGGCGCGGGGGGGGGGGGGGGGTGGGGGGGGGGTGGGGGGGGTGGGGGTGGTGGTGGTTGGAAGATGTGTTTGGTGGTAGCATCATGCTGGAGCTGGCGGAAATGGTGGAAGTCGATCCTTTGAATGCAGAGGCTGATGGGGTGAAAAGAGAGGATGAGGGGGACCCTATCATGGTTCTGGGAGGGAGGGGAAGGTGTGAGGACAGAGGCACAGGAGATGGGTCGGACATGGCTGAGGGCCCTGTCAACCACAGTGTGGGGGAACATCCATTAAGGAAGGAAGACGACATGTCAGAAGTGCTGTTTTGGAAAGTGACATTGGAACAGATGCGATGGAGGCGAAGTGACTGAGAGAATGAGATGGAGTCCTTACAGGAAGCTGAATGTGAGGAGCTGTAGCCGAGGTAGCTGCGGGAGTCGGTAGGCTTGTAACGAATAACTCAGTGGCTGTGGCTCCTCTCCAGCTCTTCAAAGCTTAATCTCAGCTCCATTTCTGACACCGTGTTACAAGCTCCAAGAGTACATTGCTTCTAGTACAATGTCTTCATTAGAACTGAATGTAATATGGCTGCCCCCAGCCTGTGCCTCATGGCAGAGGTCAAATGACGACTGCAAGCCAGGTAGGATGTTTAGTACATAATTGCATTTCAATCCCAAACAAAAAATGCTCACCTTTTTACCATCTGCAGATCCTGTCTTGAAGCTACACTCTAAGATACGCATAGTTTCAGTATCGGACTCCCTCCCTAACAACACTGTGGGTGTACCTACAACACATGGCCTGCAACAGTTCAAGAAGGCAGCTCACCACCACCTTCTCAAGGGCAATTAAGGATGGGCAATAAACGCTGGCCTAGCCAGTGACGTGAATGAATTTTTAAAAATCCAATAGCTGCAGGCGTGAAAACAAGTGACAGTGTGTCTTCATCATCACTGTCTTCTTGGACTTCCTCCACTGCCTTTACAGCAAGGTTGCAGTTTTTGAGTATCTGAAAGGGAAAAGGACAGGCATAAGTTTGTGGTGAGGAGAGAAAGTTAAGTAAGAAATATACACTTAGAACATCTGCAAATTTTAAATCAGAAGAGACTCTGTGTTGAAGGGGCAAGCTGAATATGAGAAACAGGAGTAAGAATGAGGACATTGTTATCATCGATGGATTCAGCCACGTTGCTAGTCACAGCCTCAGCAGGCCCTTCCAATAATGGCTAGTACCATGTCCTCAATGGGGGTTGGAACATGCAGACATATCTCTTCCCCTTCCGTTCCTGTTGCCTTCGAGGTGTCATCTTCTGCTGTAGGAGGGAGGGACATGTGCCAGTGAGTGTTGTAGAATGTGCTGTTGTGATGTGGCTGAATAGCTGGTAGTGTGTGCAAACTGAAATGTGGATGTGAGACTTAGAACAATACTAATTGTGTGAGGGTGAGGTGCAGCATGTAAATATTGGGTACGGGTTTTGATTGATAGGTATTGCTGGAAGGTGAGTGATGGGCATGTGGTGAATTAGTTGCTGAGGCTAGTTGTGCAGTTAGTATATATGGGCTTTTGAAAATGCACTCATTGACCTTGGCCACTCTCGTGGGGTCTTTGAACTTCTTGGGGCTACATTTCTGGCATTTATCTCCATGGCTATCTCTTCCCACATGCATGAAACAACCTTTTATGCGGCAACTTATTGAATACTTTTTGAAAATTCAAGTGTACCACGTCCACTGCTTCCCCTTTGTCTAGAATTCAAAAATTCTAGAACAGTCCCAGTGGACTGGCAGGTAGCAAATGTAACACTGCTATTCAAGAAAAAAGCTAGAGAGAAAACTGAGAACCGCAGGCCCAATAGCCTGACATCAGTTGTCAGGAAAATCTGTTACATTCCTAAACACTTGAATAGATTTATCAAATACAATTTCCCTTTCACAAACCCATGTGGACTCTATCTATTCATGTCATGCTTTTCCAAGCGCCTTGTTACCACTTCCTTATAGATTCCAAAAAGGAAGAAAAAAATGAAGGATTTGAATTTCATAAAATAGTTTTCATGACCACAGGATATTTCAAAGTGCTTTACAGCCAATGAAGTGCCTTTGAGGTGTAGTCACTGTTGTAATGTAACTAATGAGGCAGCCAATTTGCATACAGCTCAAGCTCCTGCAAACAGTGATGTGATAATGACCAGATAATCTGGGTTTTTTTTTGTTGGTTAAGGGATAAATATTGGTTAGCACGCCAGGGATAACTTCTTCAAAATAGTACCATGAGGTCTTTTACATCCACTTGAAAGAACAAATGGGGCTTCAGTTTAACATCTCACCCAAAAGACATCACCTCTGACAGTGCAGCACTCCCTCTTTAGTACTGCATTCAAGTGACAACTTTGACATTGCACTCAAGTGCTGGAGTAGGTTTGGAACCTACACCTTTCTGACTAAGGAACAAAAGTGCTACCAACTGAGCCATAGTTGACAGCATTTTCCTGACAACTGAAGTCAGGCTATCTGGCTGTAGTTCTTTGTTTTATCTCTCCCTCCTTTCTTGAATAGCTGTGTTATATTTGCTAACTTCCAAGCCACTGAAACTGTTCCAGAATCTAGGGAATTTTGGATGATCGCAACCAGTGTAACCACTATCCCTGAAGCCGCCTCTTTTAGAACATTAGGATGTAAGCGGTTGGATCCAGGGGATTTCATTCCCATTAACTCCTCCAGCACATTTTCTTTACTAATATTAATTCATTTAAGTTCCCTCACTCTCATTAGACCCTTGGATCTCCACTATTTCTGGGATTTTCTTTGTGCTTTCTACTATGAAGACAGGGAAAGTATTTGTTCTCAGGCATTACTCTTTTACATACTTCTAGAAGTTCAATTTGTTTTGAATGACTGACTGGGTTACTCTCATATTCTGTTTTCTCCCTCTTCATCACTTGTTTGGATATACTTTACTGGTATCTAAAGGTATATAAAACTTCCCCAATCATTGAGGATGTATGACGACTTCATTACCCTCTGGGCCTGGCGCAACTCTGGCCTCTTCATGCACTACCAGTGCATCGTGGACCTCCTGATTTGCCCTTTTCTCTTTCATCTCCTCCTCTCCTCACTGGAGGTTGTGTCTCCAATATCACAATGCCCATTTTTCTCAGCTATGTAAAAGCCTGGGATGATGGGCAAGGTCTAGGTGGAGCACTCAGCAGGAGGAAACAGGCCTTTAATGAATATAAGTTTCAAATGAAAACTCTGTTTCTTGAATGAGGCACTTCCAGCAGTAACAGAACTCTGAACTGTTAAGATGAAACTCAGGGTTCAGCAGAACTTTTTAATCCCGCCCTAATAGGCTGCCTCGTAAAAAAACAGGAACCCCACATGGCATCAAGCAGATTCTGCAAGGGTGTTGTTGCAGACATTACATATTATCCCAGTCAATTGGGTCATTAACAAACTTAAATATCCACTTTAATTAAATTTGAATGACGCGGGTGGGATCCCGATTTTTCACCCCATCTGCCTGCCTTATTATTCAGAACTGGTGGCGACATTGGGAGCGTGACCCAATGTCATCACGCCTGATAATGTGTCGGCGTGGGCAGGGATAGCTCCCAATTTCAGAGCGTGGTATTCAGATCTATAAACCTCTTCTTTTAATCTAATATCCTTAACCTCTTTAGTTAGCCATGAATGGGTTACTTTACAATGAAGTTTATATTTCTCAATGGAATTTGAAGAGGGAAAGAAAAAGTATACCACAAAAATATCTAAGTAACAAATAAAATTGCAGAAAATTGGTCATCTTTTGTTTCGTGAGAAGTGAAGTAATGTAAGAGTTAGGGGTTTGACTTTTCAATGCTGATTGAAGATGCAGTGTACCAACATTGCTTTTCTGTTGGTTAAATGGTGTATAATTGTTCTATTGTTCTCATTGTCAGCATTAGCTGCACCAGGTATCCAGGTAGACTGCTAACTCTGGGTGTTCAAGTTACAAGATCAGCCAGATCTCTCTCATGCACATGCGCACACACCACACCACACCCACACCAGGATTTTTACCTCGGCAGGTGGGTCCGGGAGTGTTCACAAAGCCGCCCGTGATTGAGCCCTGACCTCAATTTCACATTGGCTGGCCAACTAAAGGCCAGCCAGCATGACTCGTGTGCTGCAATGCTGAGCGCTGCCTGGGTGGGGGAGGAAGGCAAGCATGGAAGTTTGCGCATGCGCATGGGTGCACGCACTGTAAGCTTCCTGAAGGCACAGAGCTGCCTCAAGGAGCTGAAGATATTTACATACACAAGTAAAGAATTTTAAAATGTTGAAAGCACGTCCACTCATGTGACCTCTGTCACATGGAGCAGGGACATGTTCTAAATGAGATTTGATCATTTTTATCATATTTTTAATTCCTGTTGGAAACCTCATCCTGCCCGTGGATGAGGTTTCATTAAAAAATCCAAAGGCCGCCTGGCGATTTGCCTGGATGGGCAGCGAAAATTTCCATTTAATTATTAATTTAATTGCCTTAATAGGCCTGTTAATTGTTGGTGGGCACGCTGCCAACCAAAATATTGCACGAGTGCACGATGACATCAGGACGCTCGCATAGCATCGTTGCGCGTCATTTTACGCTCAAGTGGGTCGGGCGCGTGCCTGCCCGTTCAGCTAAAAATTGTGCCCATGGAGAGATTTACAGATGAAACTGCTTCAATTCATAGTGAATGGAGTTTTAAAAATCTATTTTTATTTGGCATTGCAACTGAAATGTCCCACACACTCTACTGTACCTTCAAGTTTCTGGCAGAACACCACAGGCAAACTCAATGCAAATGAAAGCAAATGTTATCTGAAAGAAATATATTGACCCCGAACAGAGGAGTGATGAAAATGGACCTATATTACAGTTTGACAGGAAACAGAATGGGAGGCACTGACAACCAACCAGCTGTCCCAACAGGAGGAACAGACAGGAACAAATATAACGCATGAGGGCCTTGATGCATCTCTCCATGGATCCTCAACAATTGGATAAACTCCAACACCACCTGGCCTCTCCACTACAGATTCTCACACCAAAATCAACAAAGTTACATCATCTGTGGCAAACGCATGACTTTGGAACACAGGCCAATGAAACTACAACAGAAAGAAACAAAGAAAGGCATATTTTATCATGTCTTGTTATGCTATACAACAGATTACTTTGAAGTGTGGTTACTGATTTTATGGAGATAAATGTGGCAAGTATTTCATGCACAATAAAATCCCATGAATAATAAGTAGATGAATGACCCAATCTATGTCAACTAACTGAGCCATTTTTATTTTGGTTCAAAGATGACTGTTAGCAGGAGAACACATGGCTCATCTTCAAATATCATTTATCAGTGTGTTTACACTCCATCAGAAGTGTCAGTGTGGAGTAGTTTCACTTGATACTGAGGCTGCAATAGTAAGGATAAATGTTCTTAGACCTTGCCTGTGAGCATGAGGATCAGAAATAGGAGTTGAACGAGGCTACCTGGCCCCTTGAACCTACTCTGCCATTCAATAAAATCATGACTGATCTTTGATCGCAACTCCATTTTCCCAGATCATAATATCCCTTGATTCCCTTAGATTCCAAGAATCTATTGATCTCAGTCGTGAATATGCTCAACAACTGAGCATCCACATGTCTCTGCAACAGAGAATTCCAAAGATTCACGACCCACTTGCCTTGTTATCATAATGATATAACACATTGAGCTTATTTGCTATATAAGACACAAGGCACTAATCACTCATATGGGGTTGGGTGAACACATTGTGGGTTCATATATTAAGACTAGGCACATGAGAATAGTCTCGTATAACTTGGAGACTTTTGGAGCCGTGTGAGTGTTTTGCTCAAAGCAAAAGTGAAACTAAGGCTGGATCACATGACACACTAGTGATGTCATGCTGATATCCCTTAAAGGCATATTACAACACCGCTGAGTGAAGAAATTTCTACTCAATCCTCAATAGCCGACCCTTTATCCTGAGACTGTGCCCCTTACTTCTGGATGCTCCAGTCAGGGGAAATAGCAAGCTTGATTTTAATCCCGTGGTGGAGGCAGTTTGGAGGTGGGCATGCTGGCAAATTGGAATCCCCGAGTCCCGCCTCCCAGCAATTTTGATGGAGGCACCTTATCGGATCATGGCAACCTACCTGAAAATAGCAGATCATCAATTCAGCCAGTGAACCAGCCACCTGAGAACTCATTGCAGGGCTGTATAAGATTTTTGAGGGCAGGATGTGATGTATAATCCCACAACTCTGTAGACAGAATACACCAGCAATAGATTACCACTACAGGTCAGACATGTTTACGTAGCCTCCCAGTTACTGTTGTATGTATATGATCTTATCTTTGAATAAGGAACCCACATTTGATTTATCAATACTTATTGCATGATTGGCACATTTGTGACAAGTAGAAGAATGCAACAGTCCAAGGAGATGAGGCAGCTGTGCAGCAGGGAGCCAGTCAGAGAAGCAGGAGCTATCCTGACACAGCAGAAATGGTGGCAGGAGCAGAGAGGAGCTCATCCATTCCACAGGGTGGTCATTGTGTGAGCAGATTCACAAAGTGTTTCAGGTGTCGGTGCTGGGGCAACATTAAAGGAGTTTACCTGCAGCGGTCAGTGAAGCACAGCAGGACAGGTGACTGTTTTCATGCAGCTGGTAGTAAGTGAGGCCGTCCCTGGACAAGAGGCTCACCTACTCCGATGTGGTGATGGGTAGTGATGAGGAATAGCAGCACCAATAGCAAATGCAGCCCCTTGGTGCAGAGGGACACAGAGATGGTGCCCGAGGGGCAGGGAGGAGACAAAGGTGCTACACTCACCATCACCAAGACTCAGTTTCCTGGACGTGTCAGAGAAGTAGTGCCGCTGGAGGATGAGCCTATTGAGGCCGGTGATTGCTGTTGTGTGTGCCCTCATGGAGGAGGAACTCCGGCCTCTCCAGTCACATGGGCAAACCCTGCCAGAACCTGTGAAAGTGACAGTGGCACTGAACTTCTTTGTCTCTGGCTTGTTTCAAAGGGCAACAGTGGACCTGTGTGGCACGTCACAAGCCACCATCCATCATAGCATCAGCGAGGTGACTTGTGCACTGTAAGAGAGGGCATCAAAGCACATTGCGATCCAGACTGAGGGGGCCAAACAGACATAGAGGGCCATGGGCTTGACCTCAGGTGCAGGGCATGATCGACTAAACCCATGAGGCCATCAAGGCCCCAGGGGAGCACCCAGGGGAATTTATAAATTGGAAGGGATTCCACTCTCTCAGTACACAGCTGGTGTGTCACCATCACAAACATTTTCTGCAGCTGTGTGCCGGGTTTCCTGCAGTTGCCATGACACCTTCATCCTGATGCAATTGTAAGTGCTGAAGCTGTTCGTGCCACCAGAGAGACTACATGGATGACTGAGAGGGGGAAAAGGTTATCTGCTGAAGAAATGGCTGATGATACCTGTGCAGAACCCAACGGACGCAGATAGTCACGACAACTGCCTCCATCTCAGCACAAGGGCTACCATAGAGCAGGTCATTAGACCACTGAAGATGTGATTCCGGTGTCTGGACGGGTCAGAGGGCTGCCCACCAGTGCACTCCCTCAAGGGTTTCTCACATAGTGGTGATCTGCTGAGCTCGGCACATCATGGCCCTCCAGAGTGGTGTCAACCTTAAGGAGGAAGATGGGGTCGAGCATCCATCTTCTGTGGAAGAGGAGGAGGAGGACATGGCGGAGCCCAGTGATTCCGCACTGCAAGGCCTTCCAGAGGTCAGCTGACCTGGATGGCTTCTCTGCTCGGGTGACACTGATCCAGGCACGCTTCTCCAGAGGGTGGCACATCATGGATTGCAACTGACCCAGTACCACACCTTTCCCACAATGAGCAGACACATCCAAAGACCCGTGGTTGCATGTGGCTGAGATGCCTGTGGTGCCAGTGGGGGCACCGGTATAGGCTGTTCCACCTGCGCACTGCAGAGGGAGCCCCAGGTGCAGATACTATCTGTATAGATGGTGCCTCAGTCCATGCATCTTTGCACCATCAGTGCAACTAAGCAGTCAGTGCTTCAGAATGTGGAGTGCATTTTTTATACGTCAGTTCAATGTTCTTGCAGCCACTCCACTAACGGTTGAACCTCTCTCTCATGCTGTGTCCTCTCACCCACAAAACTCAAGATCAAGCGAATTAAGACCATGGTGTCCTCTGTAACTGCATCCCGTGGCTCATTCTCATGTAACGTTCATGGCTCCAGTGCCAAGTGCTTGCAGTGTGAGCTTTGCCCACAGCCCACAAGTTATGGAGATTTATAAATCATGATGGCTCTCTTCTTCTCTTGAATGTGATAGCTGATTTTCATCTTAAAAATGGCATGCATTTTGAACTTGGGAGGTTTATGATGAGGGCATCATCACATTGCAGAACTTCAGTAAGCCTGCATGGACACTGTAACAGAGCTTCCATCAGAGAGAGGGAGGTTTATAATAATGAAGATTTCAGCCACACAATACCAGGCCTGTTATATCTGGAAATGTTAGCTGAGGAATTGTCAGGAGGCTACAGAAATTGTGAGCATATATAGTATACTTTTAGTATCTACCCCTAGAAATTGTAGTAAAAATGAATCAATTTGCTTTCTGTTTTAGTTGTTGCTTGGTTGAATTCAACAGTGATTTGAGAAGAACTTTTCCACAATGTTTCATTTGGACTAGATGATGTGAATATGTGTGTTTGGGAAAACTGCAGAGCAGCTGACAGTCGCCAATGCTATTCATTCCTGACCTGTCTTTGACATTAATAAAAGCAGAACATCAATTTAGCACAAAGATGTTAGGAAACACAAATGATTTAATTTGCTTGCTGTTTGTTCTTGTTGAAGCCATCTTGAAGAAATGTCACAATCTTTAACATGATAATGGGCAGTTTTTAACGGAAGTGATGGGAGTCCCACCTGCAGGCTGGAGAGCTGGTGAGATCCCTGCGTTGCCTCTTTTCAAGAAGTCCCACCCCCCAGAGAGTGCCAGCCAATCAGAGGTCAGCAGCTGTTCATTGATCAGCAGCACCACTGAGGAGGCAGTGGCTGCTGCCAGTACTACACCCATCTGAGGCCAAGGATTGCCACGGATCCAGGAACAGGTGAATGATGGTAGGAGGGAGGTTGTAGGTTGGGGGTTGTGGGGATGGGATTTGGCAGCAAGGGTAGGAGATGAGAGTCTTAGAGCATCTCCCCCGCACCCCACCCCCTCGACCCACCTTCCCAATGTCAGGTTCCTCCATCAGGAACTGAGTGTATTTGAATAAGAAAATAAGAAACCCTGCCCACCCTCCCCTCCAGGAGCCTGCAAGCAAACATGCCAGGGTTTGTTTATTGGGCTTCCCGCATGGCAAGTCCCTGTCTGCCGCCCAGTTAATTGCCTACTTAAGGACCTCAATTGGCCATCCACAAGCCTTCCCACCACAGACTTAATCTGCAGCAGCGGGAAAACACCAGGGTCTCCAGCTGCCACCCTCCTGCCTGACTAAATGCCCCTCACCACCAAACTCACCACAGGGAAGAACATTAAATTCCACCCAATGGGTCAGTTCTGCTACTTTTTCTTTAAGATATATGATGGCACTGACCTTTCAATCTTTAGATACATATTTCTAGTTTCACTAGCAAACATGAAGAGTATCATATGCTGGACACAACCATAGCTATGGTGGCAGCAGTTTGAGCCAGCATGGCAACAGGCACGGATCTCATGGAGTTTAAAGGAGCATGCAGGCTCACACAGTAGTCCAGGAATCTGTCCTTCAGCAGATTACTAGGATTGTTGCGGCACCAACCCGAGGGAGTGTCAGTGGTTCCTTAGTGCATAAATTTGCTGGTCCATTCTGATGGTGACAGCATTCATGGCCCCATCACTGCCACTCTGCCCATGTTCTTACTGTTACCCCACTGTCTGAACCTATTAATGTATATATTATTGAAAACTATTTTTTTTAGAATAGAGGTTTAGTCTGTGGGTGTATCTTAATTGGATTGAAGCTGTGACAATGGCCAGCAGGATTGGTCTGGCAGTACTGCCATGGAGGTGCCTGTCATTTCCACATTGGATGAGATGTGCTCCAAGCTCTGAGCAATGCCTTGTGCCATGTTGGTGTCGGACTCCTCCATGCTTCTTGACAGTGCCAAGAGACTGTCTGGCAGTCCTTCCAAAGCACCAAATATCAATGTGTGCATGCTTACCAGTGTTCTCCTGTAGGCTGCCCCATCAAAGTCCTCATCCGAGTCCCTTCTATAACCTCATCCTCTGGAGAGCTGGCACACAAATTGTCTTTCCCCTTGGTCTGGCTGCAACCAACAGATGCCTGGTGACTCAACATGCACAGATTCTGACTCTATGCTACTCTTTAAGGTACGTGCAGTGCCACTATGAGAGCTGGTCACTCCAAGTATCAGATCAAGTGACAGTGCTTCTTTCTCAGACATCTGTAGCAGTTCTCTCTCTTCCTCATGAGACAGCAATAACTGGTCAAGTATGGCAGTTCTTGGATATAGGAAAGCTGATTATCAGAAGGGGAAGACTGGGTGAGGGAAGAGGGGTGGGATGGAAAGAGAGAGATCCATGGTCACATGATCTGCAGTTTGTACTTAGTGCCAGATAACAAGATAAGGATGAGGTGGGGTTTATGAAGGAATACAAGGCAGGAATGTAGCATTATCCTGAATGTTCTCGGCAGCACCAGATGCAAAGTCCTCTGTGATGTCAGCCCCATGACGTGGTGCTAAATCTCCTCCAGGAGGTTAGGTGTTGCTGGTGTGCCTGGCCCCTTCAGTTTCTGCCATGCTCCCCAGGTTATAGGCCACGTTGTCCTGCAGGAGAGAGGGAAGAATGGCTGTGATTGTGTTACACTGCGTTCAGGTAATGTGCCTGCCATTGCTGAATGGTCGGACGTACGTGGAAGCTAGTGAGAGGTAGGTGTGAGACTGTCATCATCGGAATGTGTATAACGGGGAGATGGAGCATCCAAATGTTAGGCTTGATTTCTGAGACTAGGGCCCACTGAACTGTTAGAGATAGGGCTGGTATGGTGGATAGGAAATGTTGTGTGTAGATTCACTGATCTTGACCACCTACGTGATTGAACCGCTTTCCGACACTGCTATCCAAGCACTTGGGTCTGGACTCTGGAATTGACCTTCCTGGCCACCAGCTCCCAACCCCTCTGGAAGCGTTCTCCTATCCACTGTTCCCTCTCATCCCACTGCAGAAATGGCTTCCCTCCTCCTGTTGATATCCTGAACTAAGGCGTCTGGCACCACATCCAAGAACCTGGGAGCCCTCTGTTGCTCCATCTGGCGGACTTCTCCTTACAGCTAATTCCTTCGGAAACAGTTAGATGCAGCTTCCTTACAATCAGTGGAGATCCTCTTTATCAGGTTCATGCTGGGCCTCCTTTTGAATGTTTAGCCAGGCAGTAGAGCAGCTTATGCTCAGATGAATGCTCCAATCACGGAAATGAGGAGGAAGCATAAAGTCTGCATATTCCTGCCTCAACAGGACCAGGGCTGATCACAAATTGTGATGCCCAACACCCCAAAATGGGAGCATCCTAAATTTTCATCCCATAATTTTCCTTTATGAATTCGTCGTGACTATTATTTACCAGGTGGTTATTTTTCAGATAATCCTCAAATTTACTCCCATTAATAGATTGTTATTTTAAATCTGAATTGCAGTAAGGCAAATGGTAATCATTGTAAAGGGATGTTTTCATTTTAAAGGACCCCACCCGCTCTCTTAACAAGAACAATCTTGAAGACCACCCCAACACAATGGGCTATCGTCTGCAGCAGAAAGGAAAGATGACATCATCTTCTTAATTTTGTATGACATTAATATGCAGCTCCTTATGTCAGCTTTTTGTACATATGGATCTCATAGACCCCTGGAGTCTAATCAGACCATAAAATATACCCTTTGTAACACACTGTATTGAAAAACCATTCACCACTATCATGCCATATAGTGCACAATGGAAAATACAG
Organism: Cetorhinus maximus; assembly: GCF_964194155.1. Taxonomy (NCBI): domain Eukaryota; kingdom Metazoa; phylum Chordata; class Chondrichthyes; order Lamniformes; family Cetorhinidae; genus Cetorhinus; species Cetorhinus maximus. The sequence goes on from NC_135889.1 coordinate 48,639,932, forward strand.
CAACTTGCACACCGATTATATGGAAGATAACAATCAAATTAGATATTTTCATTCGACAAGTTTAACAAATGTCCCAAAGAGTATCTTTCAGCCTTTGTTTATTGAAGCCAACAAGCATTAACTTGCTGAATTTGTCTTTGAAATTAAACTGGTAATTATACAATCCCCACAGAGACTGAACAAATCTACTTTTCCAGTTCAGAATATGTTCAAGAGTTAACTTGCAAGAGAAAATTAATTGATTAATAATTTGTAGTAAGTTGTACTTTTGTGCTCACTGCCGTTTCTCTACCTCAGATTTCAGGATAAACAAATGAGAGGGGAGAAAAGTCATTTTGTTTTTGCTCTCTACGGCACAGCTGTATTGAGATATATCAGCATCTCACAAGGATAATGCAATATTTATGTGAAATTTGAATACAGTGTGAAAACTGAGCAACATAAATACAGAAACAGGACTGCTTGCATCTGTCCTCGTGATTGCAAAGCTAGTCACAGCAGTGGACACATGCTGTTAGATCAATCTTCCTTTTGTCTTTTATGTCGGTCAGCTGCATAAAGTTACATTTTTCTGCACAATTCACGATCTTTACAAAAATTGTTTGAGTCAAGCTAAAAGTAGCATCAGAGGAATTTTAAAACATCTACAACATGGAAAAGTGTTCAATTTGTAAATTTTGCATAGATTGATCACAGTGTTCGATATAAATCTGAAATGGCTGAAACATCTCTGACTTTTTTTTTTAGAAGAGTTAATCAATCTTCAACATGTTAAATATTCAAATATTTTAGGTGACATTTAACTCCAATTTCTGCTGCAATTCAGATTCGTATTCATCTATCTACAATTACTGTTGGCTCCAGGAACTGTAATCACAAGGTGGGCCTGAATGAAGGTCTTTAGCACATTTGATCTCCTCCTTCCAGAATACAAATCTTAGAGTTGTGTCATTGCACTATTTAAGTATTCTAAATCTCCCCATCAACCTTAGCAACTCTCTATCGCCCTCTACATGCACAAATAGTTCCTGATTTAAAATTGAGGCCGGGCAGGAAGTGAGCTCGTAAGTGACAAATAATTGGCCACTTAATGGCCTCAATTGGTGCAAGCCCAGAACGAAAAAAACAGTTTGGACCAGTACTCTTATTTCCCAGCTTTTACTGGTGTTCCATTGTAAAATATACCAGACCAGTTCGGACCAGTATGCTTATTTTCCAGCTTTTACTGTAATTTCCTTCTGGGAGGGCAGGCCCTAGGCCTCTCCCGTCCCACATAAAATTTAGAACAGGTCGGGGGCGGTGGTGGAAAGGCCACCTGGGGAGTTGGATGGGCCCCTCTGTTTGCAAACATGCCAGCTAGGGACCGTAAAATTCATCAGTAGTCACTATTGTAGGTAAACAAGGCAGTCAATTTGCAAGCAGCAAGGTCTCACAAACAGCAGTGTGATAAATGACCAGAAAATCTGTCTTTGTGATGTTTAAGGGTTAAATGTTATACAGAATAACACCCCTTCTCTTTTCATATAGTACCATAGGGTCACCTTGAGAAGATAGATATGGCCTCAGTTTGGCATTTCATCCCAAAGACAGCACTTACAACAATGCACTGCTTTCTCAGTACTGCACCCAGATGTCAGCTTACATTAAGTGCTCCAGTCTTTGGAGAGGAACTTGAAACCACAATTAACTGACTCAAGGGCAAGCAGTACCACTGATTCAAAGCTTACAACGTTTACTGGGCCTAGCTCCCTGACAATTTCCAATTTTGTCTCCTAAAGATGCATATTTTCTCTTGACTTCATAGCTTTAAAATAATAACCTGCCACTGAAAATATATAATTCTGCTTAATCACATCTATCAAAATCAACCAATCACATGTGCTGTTCTCCATTTGATGTTCACACTCACGGCCTGCCTCCTTCATGCCAGTGTTGGTACAAGAGAACATAATAAGATTCAATTTTATTAGGGCAAACATTTTTTTGGCAGTCATTAAGCTTTGAAAAATACGTTAGAATATTAATAACTCTCAATGATTGTCAATTTTTTGTGGGCTAAGTACCACTATTTAGCTTCTCATACACCTCTAACTGAGGACATTAACTGCAATGAGTATGCAAAACAAACTCCTCTCTGCTGCAAGTGTTCCTGTCTTTGTTTCAACTTCTCTCTACTGGTATTTCTACCTCTCCATCTTCACATCTATCCTTCTTCTTTTTTCCTTACACATTTTCCTGTTTTTCTCTGTAACAGTTTTATTTTCTCCTTTATTTTGACATGCTGCATAGGAAGGCTTGGGCGGCACAAGGTATCTGGTTGGGAATAGACTGGCACTCTGACTACAGGAAATATTTGATCATTCTGAATGTGACTTGGAACATTAACACTAAGCTATATTTATAGCATTTTGTGAATCTTTCTGCCAGTTCCACAAAATGGGTAAGGCACAATACCCACGGCTAAGTTATTGTTTAACCACATGGCTTTCAGAAATGGCTTTTTTTTTAAAAAAAACAGGAAATGTTGAAACACTGGCACTTTACTGATTAACATTGAACTAAAAAAGAACTGTTACTGACCAAATGCCATCGTTTTATATATGCTCTACGGAAGTAATGCAGGAGCTATGCTTTTATCTGCTTCAGTGTGATTTTTTCTCTTTTGGGAAGGAGGTGCTTAGGGAAGCACTGAAATAAATAATATCAAAGTAAAGGATATGCACTGTTCCGCGTCTAGCTGAACTTGCCAATCTGTTGGCAAACCGTAACCTGCAAAATTCGCTACAATTTAACATGTAAAATCTTATGCACCGATGAAGTCTATTCCTTGAGAATTATGTATCAAACTTTTTATAAGTTAGAATTATTGGGTCCAAAATTTTGTAGGTTCTTGGGTGCAAAAATTGGATATTTTTGAAAAAGGGGAATCAGAATTTATGGAGGTTGTGCCAGAACTATGCCCTGAAATGGAGACCAAATCCGGATGGAACTAATTGCTGCCAGAAGATTCTGCCTTTCCAAAGTAATCCATGGGAAAAATGTTCCCGTCGCGGAGGGTTGTGCAGGGGTGGACGCAAACCCAATCGGCGCCCCCATTCGGGGCCGCGCCACCATTTTACGTGGGCGGGCCAATTAAGGCCCGCCCAGCGTGACGCTTGCCCGGAAGTGTTCCCTGTGCGGGCGGGGCGGGGGTTCCGAGTCAGGTCCGGCGCTCTTTCGAGCATGCGCACAAAAGAATGCAGAAATCTCCCTGAGGCACAGAGGTGCCTCAGGGAGATCAGTTTGATATTTAAAAACTGAAATAAAGTAATTAAAAATTTTTGAAACATGTCCCCTCATGTGACACTGTCACATGGGTTTGACATAACATGTCAAAGAATTATTTTAAAATTTTTAATTGAATTTTAAAACACTTCATGAAACTTCATCCCGCCCATGGATGAGGTTTCATGAAAAATGCAAAGGCCTCCTGAGCTCTTCGCCTGCTCGCCAACCTTAAGGTTGGACGGGCAGCTCATTTAATTGCTTAAATTAGTTTTTAACAGGCCTCTAACCAGAAATCTAAATGACGCGCAGTGACGTCGGGACACCCGCCCCCGATGTTAACGCGTGTCATTTTACACGTCGGTGAGCGGGCCCTGCTCCACTCACCGACCGGAGAATTCAGCCCCCAGGTATTCAAATAGCAAGATATTGGGGCAAAAGATGCCACCCAGGAATGTCATTACTTATGCCAGATTTGCCCTGACTTTCTTCAGAAGTGTAGAAGAGAGGAATAAGTCATTAACGTTACTTTCTAAAATAGGAAGTGGTTGAGTGCACACAGATTTTGCCTGAGGTGCCAACTTTGCCTGGAGCAGTTAGAAAAAACATTTTCATATATATGATACAAAGTAAGTCAGCCAGCTCCCTTTCAGTAAATTTAGGCAGGGAAATCTTTTGCTTTCCACCCATATGTCACGTAAAATCTTAACATGGGATTCACCATAGGCATTGCCATTTCTATGTGCTTTTCAAAGATAGAACATGAGCAGGAGGAATTGATTGGGATCCAGATGACAAGGAAGGTTACGTCAAAGGAGATTATGACCAATTGGAAGATACCCTTCTGCTGGACCCCACACTATTTCTTCAAGGATGTATCAGAACACATCTTAACGCGGCAACATTTCTACAAGCAAAATAGAGCTCTGCATCCCCTGTTACAAACGGATGTCTAAACATCCTCAGACATCTATAAACCCAAACAAACAACAGGCATACATGGAGAACTGAAATTGATATCACAAGATAGTTTTACTATACATTTTTTGTTACTACCATCAGTATTCCCTGATGCTTCTCTGTGATGTTCTTAAACCCATCTGAAAACTAATGATGCACTGAAGTGATACCTGAGGGTCAGAGACAATAGAGGGACTTGACTGCACTGCTAGGTCCAAAGTAACTCTCCCATGAAGACACCTCAACAGACTTCATCATCACGCTAGGCTTGTAGGCAGCATATTGCCAACTATATGATCGAGTATAAAAACATTGGGCAGAATTTTCTGCTTGACGGGCGGGGGTCGGGCCCCGCACGTAAAATGACGCACAGTGATGTCGGGCGAGGTTCCCGACGTCACCGCGCGCCATCGCGATATTTCGCTGGGCGGGTGCGCGATGAAGTCTGACACGCGCCCGCCATTAATTACATTGGCGCTTAAGGCCCTTTAGTTGTCAATCAACGGCGATTTTTAGGCACCCGCGCGATCTTCGGGTTGGTGCACAGGCGCAACGGGAAGGTGTTTAAGAGACTTTTCTATGAACCTCATCCACGGGCGGGAGAAGAGTGCTCAGTGGGGTTGTCAATCTGCTTTGTGGAGTATTTATTGGAGAAAATATTTTAAACATGTCTGTGTGATCTGCAGTAGTTCACAACGCATTCCAGCAGCTTTCTGTGTACTTTGAACCTTCAGGTCAGCACTCTGCAGTCAGGAATCTTTAGCAGGCCTGCAGCTTTCCAGAAGCCTCCTTAGCCTGGGTATGGGATCTGATATGTCCACTGGAGGCAGCTCCTCTGAGGGAGGGAGGGCTAGAATAAGGAGGAGGCCAGGACTAGACAATCAGCCTCCAGGGGAGCCACCTTTGGGAGTAAAGGTGCAGGCACAATGGGCGCTAGGCCAATAGTAGCCTAAGGTGGAAGGCGCCTCAGAAGACGCCACTATCCTGCTGCCAGGGTATACAGCTGGAGAAGCAGCTACCTCAATATGACTGAGGTGCAGTGCCGAAGGACGCTCCGTCTGTCAAGGGAGACAGTCAATGCCATCTGTCAGATGATAGGCCCTGAGATCTCCCCGAACTGTGTGGGCAGACACCCCATGCCAGTGACTCTGAAGGGCACAGCTGCCCTCAATTTTTATGCACCTGGCTCCTTCCAGGGGTCCGTGGGTGATCTTTGCAGTGTCCCCCAATCAGCTGTCCACACTTGTGTCAAGCAGGTTATAGACACTCTGTTGAGGTGTGCATTGAACTTCATCCACTTCCACTGGGACCAGGCAAGCCAGACACAGTGAGCCAGAGGCTTCGCAGCGATTGCTGGTTTCCCCCACATCCAGGGTGCTATAGGCTGCACACATGTGGCCATCAAGGCACCAGCGGGTGAGCCTGGTGCCTTCGTCAACAGGAACGGATTCCACTCCATGAACATGCAGATAGCGTGTCACCACAGGATGCTGATTCTACAAGTTTGTACAAGGTACCCAGGCAGCTCCCACGATGCCTACAGCCTCAGACACTCACAGGTGCCGGGGCTCCTCAGTGCTCCAGCCCGGCTGGATGGATGGCTGCTGGGTGACAAGGGCTATCCCCTCAGAAGGTAGCTCATGATGCCTCTCCGCCATCCAAGAACAGAAGCTGAGCAGCGGTACAATAGGAGCCACGCCTCCACAAGGCCTGTCGTGGAGAGAGCCATCGATCTTTTCAAGATGCGCTTCCGATGCCTGGACCGCTCAGGGGGTGCACTCCAGTACCCCCCCAGATCGTGCATCGGTGATAGTGGTTGCATGCTGCGCTCTCCACAATCTTGTGCTGGAAAGGGGGGAGGAGCAATGGATGACGAAGACGTCGACGCAGTGGATGCGGCTGCACACGATGAGTCCAGCACTGATTCTGAGGATGAGGAAGCACAAGGGAATGACAAGGGACTAAATGCTGACCCGGAACTACACCAAGGAGACAGGGACACCCGTGAGGCTTTAATCCAATGAGCCTTCAGTTAGCACAACACAAATGGATCAGCAGTACCAGCCTTGCCCGGTGCATCCATACTCAGCACCTAAGTGCAAAATCTGCCAGGTCATCAGCTGCAACTAAGGACCTTGGACATAAATTTGAATGTCCAAACAAACACTCATGACATTTTTCTTAAACATACACATGCAGAAAAAAACAAGCCACCCTCAGCCACGGTCACACATCAGATTTTTAATTTTAACATCAGATGTTCTCCCAATTGCAAAACAATGCTGGAAGCAAGCAAAAATAAATTATAAAGACCTAATCTCAGGCCAACACAGAAGCACCAGTGAAAAACCCACGGTGTGCCTAAGGTGCCTTATGCTTTCGTTTGCAGGAGCTATGTTTTGGTGCTGCCCCATCACTGGGAGTGGCATCTGAGACAGCCTGCTGACTCTACTGTCCTGTTGGCCTCAATGATCTTGGCGGTCATCCTCTGGCCCCGCCTGGAAGGGATCTGCCAGTTCCACAACTGGCATCTCCCCAGTCGTTGCAGCCTCACCCGATGAAACGGTCACTGGGAGAGAGGCGGAGGAGCTGGTGCCCTCATCTGGAGCGCCATGAGAGGAGCCCGCAGAGATGACAGGCAGCTGCTGCACCGACATGAGGTCGCCCCGGACCTCCCTGCTCACCGTCGATGGATGGGCAACGACAGGGAAGCTTGAAGCCCACACCATCTCCCACATTGGCAATGACCAGCTGTGGCCAATGCCACTGTGAGGGCTTGCAGGTCCGAGCGTAACCCCAGGAGAACCTGATTGTTCTCCTGGAGGTGCCTCTTCACGAGAGTCACCACTCTCTCCATGGAGGAAGCATGATGCTCTTCCATGAGGCTCATTGCATCAGTGATGCTCCGCATGGACTCCCCCACCACGGACACCAAGCGAAGCACAGCCTCACGTATCACTCCCAGATGCTCCCACACACCCAGCGGCATTTCCTGCAGCTGCTGCATCGCGGACGACTCCAGAGGCACATCATCAGGCGCCAACTGAGTTGGTGCCTGGTCCCCTGCATCCTCCGACTGCTGGTGCCATGGGCACTCTGTCTCTGCCAGCTCCTCCAGCGAATCTTAAGTGCCTTCTCCACTGTGCCCTGGGACACTAGCCGATGTTCCAATGCCCACCAAGGTGCTAGTATCTGTTCTAGTGCCTGCCTCACAGAAATGGTGTGACGCAGGTGACAATTGAGGGCCCTCAGGTGTGAGAGGGGGCATCTGCAGCTCCTCCTGCCGGCCATGCTCTGATAATGCTGAAATGAACAACAAGGACAGTGGATCAGTTAGCGTGCACAGAGTAACAAACTTCATCCCTTTCCCCCTGGCTCATTATGCGCTTAACCTTCCAGAACCAATGGACACAAACATTGGTGAGGTGGTAAATAGTGAGGAGGATAGCCTTACATTACAGGCGGATATAGACGGGCTGGTCAGATGGGCTGATGAATGCCAAATGGAATTTAATGTGGATAAGTGTGAGGTGATGCACTTGGGCAGGACAAACTAGGCACGGGAATATACGATGAATGGTAGGACCGTGGGAAGAAACAAGGATCAGAGGGACCTTTGTCTGCATGTCGACTGGTCCCTTAAGGTAGCGGGACAAGTACGTAAGGTGATTAAGAAGGCATATGGCATACTTTATTAGCCGAGGCATAGAATATAGGAGCAGGGAGGTTCCAACTGCAGAAAATACTGCTTAGACCACAGCTACAGTTCTGCCTGCAGTTCTGAAATGCGCTTTATGGGAGGGATGTGATTGCAGTGGAGAGAGTGCAGAGGACGTTTACCAGAATGTTGGCTGGCCTGGGGAGTTTCACTTATGAGGAGATTTCATAGACTGGGTTATTTCCCCTGGAGCAAAGGAGATTGAGGGGGACATGATTGAGGTGTATAAACTTATGAGGGGCATAGATAGGGTCAACAGAAAGGAACTTTTCCCCTTGGCGGAGGGATCAGTAACTAGGTGGCATAGATTTAAGGTAAGGGGCATGAGGTTTACAGGGGATGTGATGAGCAACTTTTGCACACAGAGGGTGGTGGGAATCTGGAACTCACTGCTAACATGTAATAAGTATTTGGATGTGCACTGGCGATGCCATGGCATACAAGGCTATGGGCCTAGTGCTGGTAAATGGGATTAGAAGACTTAGGTACGTGTTTGACCTGTGCACCCTCGAAGTGCCGAAGGGCCTTTTTTTGTGCTCCACACCTCTGTCTCTATCACTCTGTGACCGAGCAATGTTGCAACAATAACACATTTAACAATCATCAGTGCTACAGATGTTGGGAGGACCTTGCGGATCTCACTGTTGGCCTCAAATACCTGGCCATGCCACCCCAACCTCACCGACACCAGTTGTCCTGGGTGCATGGTGCCTCTGAAGCTCAAGGGCCTCCTGCTCGAAGTGACTTAACATGAGGAGGTGTGCATGGCTGCCTCCAGTCCTCGCATGCTCCAAGGCATTATGAGCATTCTTCTCCTGAGAAAGAGAGAACACCATTCATTACGGCAAATTGCACATGGACTCTGCACCCCAACCACAGTGGGCCATATCAGGCCTCCAGTGCCTCCTCTCCCCGCGACAGCTGATCTGTCACACAAAGACAGTACGCCTGCTCCCAACCCCCCCAAAGGCCACCTTGGACACATGTTGCTGCGTACATCACTTTAGGACACACACGGTCTTTACTCCCACAGCAAGGAAGCGCAACTACGTGCAGCGCTGAGGGCATCAGATGGCTCTTGGCCACGACGCCTTGAGGCTCCCCTTCCACCATCTCATCACCCTGGATAGGACATGTGCTGGAGTTCTGAGTATGCGCCTAGCTGCATCTCCTGCAGGTTGCCCTCAGACTAGCCATGTGTGACTAAGGGCAACACATGGTACGGGGAGAACCACTCATGAACCACTCAGGCTGATCTAAGCATGGGCACTATCTGCTTGCCCATCCAGCATAGGAAAAATGCCCAACATGATTCAATGCAATCACGACAGTAAGACTTGGTGGGGTGGGGGGTGCCACAGAGGGTAACCCCGTAGTTCTGGACTCACCCACAAGAGGAAACATCCTTTCAACGTCCACCTTGTCAAGGCCATTCAGGATCTTGTATACTTAAATCAAATCACCCCTCACTCGTCTAAACTTCAGAGTCCAACCTTTCCTCATAAGACAACCCACTCATTCTAGGTAGCAGTCCAGTAATCCTCCATTGAACCACCTCCAGTGCATTTACATCCTTCCTTAAATAAGGAGACCAAAACTGCACACAATTTTTGATACCCTGCATAACTGAAGCATAACATCCTTACTTTTAAATTTCATCCCTCTTGTAATAAAGGATAGCATTCCATTGGCCTTCTTGCTCACTTGCTGTACCTGCGTACTAACTTTGTGACTCATGTACTAGAATACCTAGATCTCTCTGCACCTCAGAATTATGCAACCATTCTCCATTTAAATAGTAGTCTGCTTTTTTGTTCTTCCTGCCAAAGTGAACAACTTCACATTTCCCACATTAAACTCCATTTGCCAAATCTTTGCCCACTCACACAACCTATCTATATCCATCTGCAACCTCATGTCCTCTTCACAACATACTTACCTAACTTTGTGTCATCTGCAAATTTAGCATGTCTTCACTCCTCTCATCTAAATCATTGATATAAATCGTAAAAAGTTGAGACCCCAGTGCAGACCCCTGTGGGATGCCACTCGCCACATCCTGCCAATCCAAAAAAGACCCATTTATGCCTACTCTCTGCTTTCTGCCAACCAGCCAATCTTCTGTCCATGCTAATGGATATAAACTAAGTCTTAAAAATTGGGGCTGTTTTTGTTAGAACAAAAAGGATTATGTGGGTTTTTGATAAAGGTATTTAAAATTAGGACTGAATGAGACAGGTTCCATAAAAATAGACTGTTCACAGCGATTGAAGGATTAGGGGACATCGATATAAGATTAATTGCAAGAGATTTAAAACAGAGACCTTGAGAAACATTTTTAGTTAGTGGATTGTGGAGCTGTGGAATTCACCATCAAAGTTAATGGGAGGGTAAACGGTTGATAATGTATTGGCCGCCCATTATACATCCTGCCCCAATTTCCCTTTGACTGCTAAAACCTGTTCATGCACAAAACAGTCATATATTCACCCATAATAAATCAGTAATGGTAATTATCCATCTTGCTTAAATGTAAGGTCACATCCATCCTTAGAAATTGTGGAGAGGAGGTTTACCAGGATGTTACCAAGGATGAGAGAATCGCTTACTCCTGCTCTTAGCTCTCGTGTTCTTGAGAGAAAAAGGTAAAGCTGTTCTCCTGAGAACAGAGAAGGTAACTGATCGAGGTTTTCAAGATGATGAGAGGTTTTGATAGGGTAAATAGAGAAAACTATTCCCTCTGGCGAGTAGGTCGGTAAGCAGAGATCATAGACTCAAAACCATTGGCAAAATATCTAGAACAGAGATGAGGAGAACTTATTTCAACCAGAGTTGCTGGAATCTGAAACGCTTTGCCTGAAAAGGTGATGGAAGCTGATGCCATAAATAACTTTAAGAGGGAGTTGGACAGATACTTGAGGATGAGGAACTTACCAGGTTACAAACAAAAAGCGGGGATGTGGGCCTAAATATGAGTATTCTTTTAAAGAGACAACACAGGCATGATGACTGAGTGGACTCCTTCTGTGCTGTAAGTTTCTACAATACAATGGTTCTATCTTCAAGTGACATCCTGCAGCACAACATCTAATAATGGGTGTTGTATGTCTGGATTTTCAGAAGGATCTTATTCAGGTGCCAGATGAGATGCTATGAAAATGAAGACACATAGCATTAAAGGAGTTGCAGCTGCATAGATAGAAGGACAGGACAAGGAGGCAATGCAAAAGTATGTGTAAATGAATATTTTTTGGACTGGCATTTGATAGTGATGTGCCCTGGGGAACGATACTGTACTGTTTCTTTGTCTTTGATTTACATAAGAAATGTAGAAATTATGACAAGAGCAACAATATGTGCTGATGCCAAATTTGGGGACATTAGAGACTATGGTGAAGAAAGCAGTAAACTGCAGGGGAAAAAAAATCAACAGAGGTGGCATACTGTTTCATCCAGAGAAATGAGAGATGGAGTACTTTGGGAATAAAAGCAATTAAAGGGTGTGCATCTTAAATCGCTTCATTTAGCAGAATGGAGACAAGCTAAAAGATTAAAGTTTGTAGCTTTTCTATCTTCAAGTGGTTCAAGGAAGACACACACACAAATGTGACAGAGAAGCTCAACATCAATCACTGCTTCTCCAGATGGAATAAATCCCTGCCAGAAGAAACCAGGCTTCAACTTGTCATCAGGTGCTGGTAAAAGGCAAGAAATCTGGCTCTTTCGCCTTCTGATATAGAAGAGATGCCTTTTATAAATCAAACTGTGGCAGGAAGATGCAGCACACACACACACAGGGTTCTCTGCAAACAGATAATTCTGCAGGGTCTGAATTTGGAAGCCACTAAGCATACCAGCAACAGACTGTCCTTCTTATGTGAGAGACAGAATCCCTGCAAGTGCCTTTGTACTCCCCACAGATTTTCTATTTAATGAAGCAAATATTAACAAAAGTTGTTTGTTGACAAAAAGACCGTGAATTAATGTTGAGTGCTTATTTGTTCCTGATTGTGAGCTTTTGAATTCAATCTGGTGACTTCAGCAGTGGGGGCCTCCTGTTTCTGAAAAGACTTCGGTATTTAACCCAATAGTTAATTTGGAGGCCAGCCGGTAATCTTCCTCCATTACAAGATCCACATTCTGTCTATGAACCTAAGCTTCCTTATTAATTTTATTATTGTCCTGCTACTGGTATTACTGCATAGTTTTTTGGAAATAGAATTGTAGGCTTTACTTCTGGCTTTTCTACCATTTAACTGTGAATACTGCTGATGATTAAATGATTGAATTTATTATTAGTAGGAAGTTTAGTAGATATGGATTGGAATTTGATGGTAAAAACTTGCCACATGCCAGAAGTGGACATCTCAAAATTATACACTCCCTGCTCCTCTATAATGGATGGAAAATTACCAATTTAGAGTTCACAATTTTGCAATAAATGTACTAGGATAGCCCAGCATAATTTATATCCAATGGTGCTTTACCAGTTCAGTGGTTTCTGTACAGTATGTTTATTTGTGTAAGTCATAAAAAAAATTGTTATTCCTATTCCAAATGCACAAATTTCAAATAAGGCTTCATTTAGGCTTCGTTTGCTACTTTGAAGCCCCAATAATGATAGTTATTTACAATAATGCTTCTTCTGCTTATTTTTGTGTCTTTTCAATCTAATTGCTGTTACATACCTGTTGCAAATAAAGCATTACAAATGCTGGGCTTTACAAGGTGTTTATGTTTTAAAATGTCTCCATTAATTTAAGATGAAACAGAATGTTCTGGAAATGGGAGATGACGATATAATACAAAGTACCTCTGCTCAGAGACTGGCCCATGTAATCTGGTTGCCATAGGGGAAAAAACTCAAACGGAAACCTATTGAAATCTGAAGCGGCAGTTTGTATACATTTCCATAATGACTCACAGTAAAGGGACAGCTGTTCTTGTGAGACACAGGGAGAGAGACACAGAGAGAGAGAGAGAGAGAGAGAGACATGAGGCAAAACCTTACTGAGGCATTAGGGGCCTCACCTACCAGCTGAAGAGCTGGCAAGAGACCCACACTGCCTCCTTTTGGGTAGGCCCAATGAACCACAGGACAATCAAGTAGTGGCGAGGCCAACAGTGGCCCTTGCCCCGGAATCAAGACCCCAGGGTCAGAAGTGTTGCTAACTGAGAGCTAGCAGCCAATCAGAGGCCGGCATATTTTGTGCTTAGCAGCACCACTGGGGAGGCAGTGACTGCTGTTGGAAGGATAGACACCAGAGTCCCAGGATCATGAGGCGACCCAGGCCACAGATAAGTAATGTTGGGGGTGCGGGTTTCGTGGGGTGGGGCTGCAAGGAGAGGGGTGCAGGGGAAACATAGGAACATAGAAGCAGGAGTAGGCCATTCAGCCCCTCAAGCCTGATCCACCATTCAATTAGTTCATGGCTGATCATCTACCTCAACAACACTTTCCCGTGCTATCTCCATATTCCTTGATGTCATTAGTCTCCAGAAATATATCGATTTCTGTTTTGATCATGCTGAATGATTAAGCTTCCACAGCCCTCTGGGGTAGAGAATTCCAAAGATTCACTACCATCTGAGTGAAGAAATTCCTTCTCATCTGAGTCTTAAATGGCCTACCCCTTAATCTGAGATCATTCCCTGGTTTTAGATTCACCAGCCAGGAGAAACCTCTTATCTACATCCACCCTGCCACAATCTGAAAGAATTTTGTAAGTTTCAATTAGGTCACTCCTCATTCTTCAAAACTCTAGGGAATACAGACCCCGTCTCCCCAATCTCTCCTCATAAAACAATCCTGCCAACCCAGGGATTAAACTGATTAATCTCCACTCCCACTATGGCAAGTATGCCCCTCCTTAGATAAGGGGACTAAAAACTCTACACAATACTCCAGGTGAGGTTTTACCAAGGCTTTATACAACCTCAGCAGGGCATCTTTATTCCTGTACTCATCCCCTTGTGATGAAGGCCAATATACCATTTGCCTTCCTAATTGCTTGCTGCACCTGCATGCTAACTTAATGACTCATGAACAAGGACACCCAGGTCCATCTGGACACCCACATTTCCCAACCTCTCACCATTTAAGAAATATTCTGCCTTTCCTATCAAAAAGTGAATAACTTCACACTTATTCACATTATATTCCATCTTCTTGCCCATTCACTTAGCCTGCACAAGTCCCCTTGAAGCCTTCTTGCATCCTCCTCACAACGTACATTCCCATCTAGTTTGGTGTCATCAGCAAATTTGGAAATATTACAGTGGGAATACCACTTCACATGTGGTCGTCTAAGTCACCGGTAGCATTCACAACCTCCCACATACAACAGGACACGCATTCCATGTGGCCTAGCTGCCCTGTCATGTCTTAACTTCATTTCACTTATGCTAATCATAGAGGTCTACAGCACAGAAAAAGGCGCTTCGGCCCATCAAGTCTATGCCAGTCAAACAAGTACCTAACTAGCTTTATTTAACTTTGGTTTGCTTATATTAAATTTACTTGGCCTTAACATAATAAACGTTACAACTAATAATAAACCTTACTAGTACTGATAAATCTGACAGACAATTAACATACTTTACAAGTCGCAATAAACTTTACTTAAAGCGCCTCTTGCCCCCGTGCACTGAATTCTCATGTGAACCTAATTCGTGAGGGTCAGCAGCAAGGGTAGGGGGTGGCTCTCAGTGGGCTCACCCCTTCCTAATGTTGAGTCCCAGGATCAGGATCCTGAGTGCCTTTGATCAAAGGACCAGCCCCCCGACCCCGGCCAGGAGGTGACAAGCAGCCCGCACAAGTTTGCCTATTGTAGAGTAAAAGTTAACAGCAGAAGAGTACATGATGCTGATAGAATAATGGTGTCAGACCACGTGACTGAAAAATAAGAGATCATTAGAGTAGAAGCTCTTATCTCTTGTGGTGGTCGAAATGTGTAAATATTGCTGTAAATAAATAGTTCTGGTTAAAAAGGCTATGGAATTGGAGCAGTATACTTTTGGAAGACTAGGCAACCCACAATCCCCATCTAAACCCCTACCACACAGCAAAACACCTGTCACACATGCCACATGGTGACAGGGTTAATACCAGCGGTGGCGGAATGAGGCCCTTAAGTGGTCATTAATTGGCAACTTACGTGCCTCAATTGCAGTGGGAAAGTCAACCATTGTCCTTCCCACCCAGAATTTAGTCCAGCTGGATGCGGGAATGTGGTGTGGTTCCGGTACACCACCATCCTGCCTAAGCACATGCCTTTCCCTTCTCTAAGCTTGCCACCTTTGAGAGCACAAGATTCCATCCAAAACAACTACTGTTGTGTAGAGAAACAAAGCAGCTACTGCTATGAACAGCCGAGTAGTAACCAAATATGATGCTTAAGAGAGTTTGTTTTCTGTTGAAAAGAAGGGAACAGGACAGACAGGACTTTTGGAAAGTTAAGGAACAAGGAGTCACTGAGGTGGGCCTTACTGGTGGAAGTTGAATCCAGAAGACTCTGGCTGAGTGGAATGACTTTTGAAGGACACTGGAAGTTTTGACCTAATGTGGATGGAGGAAGTAAGGCTGCTGGGGAGCCAGGAGTAACTTTGGACTTGTTCCTGTAATGCTACACATCTGCCAGAAGTGTGGTGCACAGCTAGAGGGGTTATAAGATGTATCTCGTTCACGTTAGTTAATTCATGCAGAAGTACATATACTTTAGTTTGGTGTATTAGTTGCATGTTAATTAATGTTTGATCATATTGATTTTAGTTTTTTTTTAAAAACAGTACAGATCTTAATACGTGAAATCTTATCCTTCGGTTATTTCTGTTGGTTGTTTAGGAAATTCATCGGACTCCATAACACAATGAGGGATTTTGCCACCATAGAGAAACTTCCATTCTTCCTCATGCATACTCAAGAGGTATGTATCAGCACAAAACTATGTGGGAGAGCTAATTTTGGCCAGGATTTTCCAGCATGATCCTGAAGAATTAAAGAGGGGAATGAAGGAAGCTGTCTAACTTGCATTTCCCTTCCATTAATCACTGCTAGGACTGTCATTGGCCTGTCTTTCCCTGTAAATTACATGTAAACAGTTGCAGGGCTAGATGCCTGGTGGATTCTTTCTTGTCTGCCCTTCTAATAGTCACTTTCTGGGGATTACTATCCTTATTCCATATTACAAACTTGGAAAACAGTGATAACAGCTCTGAGGTCACCTCATGGAGGGAGATAGCTTTGTAGTGGCCTTCTATCCCGTCATTCAGCCTCTTATTTACCTTACATTGTAGCACCCCATCTCTCCTGACCTTCCAATCTTCAGTGCTGTCATTTTTTTAATGCCTGTCTACCTCTTTTAGTGCTGCAGTTGTTTCACAGCCAGGCAATGGTGAGCTCCCCTTTGATTGCCATGAATTTCAAATTAATCTTGACCCAATAAATTGGTTAGGATTGCAGCAGTGTTGAGGGTCCAAGTGGAAGGTCCACTTCAAGGTTCTAAAATATCAGCGCTGGGGGAAACATCTTGGTCTACATTTTACAATTAAAGCACAATCTCTTGAAAACAATATTGTCGATATTTCTCAACTCAATAGCCTACCTTAAGAAATAATTAGCTAGTTTTTGTTCAGAGTCAAAATATTACACAACTCTCCTCTATAATGCAGGTGTGGAAAATAAAGTGGACCTCAGGTGAATTTTTTGGTCATTATTAGGACAACTGTTGATTGAGGCTCCCAAGGTTTAGACAAGTAAATTGATGAATGGAATTAATTTTTCCATTTCTGTGGCTAATTGTGTAGGTAATGGCATATCTGCCAATAGGCATGCCCCCTTGATATTAAATTCTGCGTGCTGATTCCTGCGTAACATTTGATCTTACTTTGTGGAGAGATGTCCATCCTGCCAATCACAGCTTGAAGCATGAATAGATGCAGGAAGGTTAGGTTAGCACATGAAATAATTGCTGAAATAAGGTAACATTCATTACAACAGGAATTGTACACCAGAATGACCAAAATCCATTGATAATAAAAGCATAATAAAAGCATAATGGCCGCAAAATTTGATAAGACCTGAAAACATGTGCAGGGAGTCACTATGTGTGATTACCCTTCACCCAATACTTCCGATGAGTAGGCCATGCTAAATGGTGAGAGGCAAGCACAAATTAAAGCTAGCCTACACTATGGAAGGCAGACTACATCTTTTAAAGCAGAGTTGCATTTTGACAGAAGCTGGTGTTGCAAGTCATTGTAAAAGTGGTTTTGACTTGGGGAAGACAAAGGAATGACACAACAAGGCAGGGAGCAGGCTCCAAGATTGTACTTGGTGGAGGAAGCGCAGAGGAGGAGAGATGACATCTATTCATAGGGTCCAGGAGGCCTTCCAGACAAGCTCTCAGAAGGCACTGGGGTCAAATATCTGGCAGTCAATGCCACTAGATGCACTGCTATAAGAATTGGAATGACCTCACATGAATGGTCAAGGCCAGGGATTTTATCTTCTAATACCATATTCCATCAACTGCACCATTAACCTCAGACCCTACTACACTCACCTATCGATAATTTCTATCAATCGCAGCTCATACTTAGCTTCACTGCACCCTCATATCCTCTACTGCAAGTCTTACACCCACATCTCACACATTGCACACGCTGTCAGCTATTCAGCCATGACAGCCACATCACCCAAAGAAATTTCACCACATTCACTAACACACTTTCTTCTCTCTTGCAAGACACAGCGGTACATTACCGGAGGCAGCAGTACCAAACTAGCTGGGGACAGGTACAGCTGCTTGTCCTCACCCCGCATAGAAGGGCCATCATTGAAGTGACCATGACAGAGGCTGTGGCCAGTGGCAAGGCTGAAACAATTGAAGATGATGGTATCTTCATACCGAATCCTCCTTCTCACATCCCACTTCCTAATATCCCATAGTTTCTTCAGATTTACAACCTGCACCTCTTGCTTTCACCCCCTCCCATCAATAAAATCCTACTTTGTATATTTCCTCTTTCAGATACCCAAGAACTGCTACCTGGCAAAGCAGTGGTGGAAGAGAAAGAAGTGGAAGAGCTGGAAGACAGTGATCATGAAGAAACACGATCACTCACCCTCACACTCGCAGCCACCTGCTCAGATACTGACACTGTGCATACTTCAGAAGGTAGCTAAGAGGCAGAATCTGCATGTGATGAGACACTGGGCAAAAGAAGCCTGCAGCTAGGGCAAGAGACAATGGCACAAGTTCCAGCTCACCCAAGGGGGAGATCACACATTAGTTCCGCTTCACTGGACTCATAGGACTTCAATGGGGACTGCATCCAGATCAAGCTGATGGATATGCACACTAAAATGTTGATGCTTTGGCAGGTCCATCAGAAAGCCTGACATCACTGTCAAGGAGCATCACGCAGTCTGGCACAAACTTGGCACAAGGCTTCGTGCAGAGCTTGAGGCCCAACCTTCCCAGCATGGAAGTTGTGGCCAACTTTAATAGTGCACTGGCGGACCCATCCATGCTGCAGCATCTGATGGCCAATGTCTCAGCTTCTATTGCAGCATAAGCAGAAGACAGTCAATGACTGGGTGCTGCAGTGGAAGCTCAGACTGAAGTCACGCAAACCCAGCTTGGTGACACAATGCCTAGACTGCTGCCAACATAGCTGCAAATACCAGTGTTCAAAGGGGTCTGCAGGATTACAAAGCAATCCATGAATTTGTCCTCTATCAAATTACTAAGATTGCTGTGGTGGTCACCCTGGGGAAATGACAGTGGCTCTGTGCAGCATAAGCCTACTGTTCTCTCGGAGGATAACAGCATTCTACCTCTCACCACAGCCTCCTCAGTGCCCTTGTTGTTGCCCATCAGCCAAGACTGGTCAGCCGCCCATGCTGGTGGTGCAGTTGAAGGTGGTGATATTATCTAAGGAATGTGCTAATTAAGAGTAGAAAGCAGGACGAGCAAGCTACAGATAGCCCTAGTGGGGGTGGGGTGAAGAAATCGAAAAAGGCTAAAAGGTAGAGATAAAACAATGGATGGAAATACATTTAAAAATAATGGAAATAGGTGGGAAAAGAAAAATCTATATAAATTACTGGGAAAAAAGGGGGGGGGGGGGATCGGAAAGGGGGTGGGGATGGAGGAGAGAGTTTATGATCTAAAATTGTTGAACTCAATATTCAGTCCGGAAGGCTGTAAAATGCCTAGTCGGAAGATGAGGTGCTGTTCCTCCAGTTTGCGTTGAGCTTCACTGGAACAATGCAGAAAGCCAAGGACGGACATGTGGGCATGAGAGCAGGGTGGAGTGTTGAAATGGCAAGCGACAGGGAGGTCTGGGTAATGCTTGCGGACAGACCGAAGGTGTTCTGCAAAGCGGTCATCCAGTCTGCGTTTGGTCTCTCCAATGTAGAGGAAACCGCATTGGGAGCAACGAATGCAGTAGACTAAATTGAGGGAAGTGCAAGTGAAATGCTGCTTCACTTGAAAGGAGTGTTTGGGCCCTTGAATGGTGAGGAGAGGGGAAGTAAAGGGGCAGGTATTGCACCTTCTGTGGTTGCATGGGAAGGTGCCATGGGAGGGGGTTGAGGTGTAGGGGGTGATGGAGGAGTGGACCAGGGTGTCCCAGAGGGAATGATCCCGGCAGAATGCCCGCGGGGGGGTGTAGGGAAGATGTGTTTGGTGGTGGCATCATGCTGGAGTTGGCAGAAATGTGGAGAATGGTCCTTTGAATGCGGAGGCTGGTGAGGTGATAAGTGAGGACAAGGACATACCTTTTATGACCCTATCATGTTTCTGGGAGGGAGAGGAAGGTGTGAGGGCGGATGTGTGGGAGATGGGCCGGACACGGTTGAGGGCCCTGTCAACCACCATGGGTGGAAAACCTCGGTTAAGGAAGAAGGAGGACATGTCAGAGGAACTGTTTTTGAAAGTGGCATCATCAGAACAGATGCGACGTTAATATATGCTGCCCATGTGTATGTGGGTTGCTGTTATGGACATATGAGGAGAAGTAGGATTGCTCACCTTTTTTCTCCACTTCTCAATTGACCGCAACAGATTTTATAAAAAATAAAATCAAAAACACAGCAGATGCTGGAAATGCTCTGAAGGGTGTATGACTCTGTGTGGGACCCGAAACATTAACTCTGTTTCTCTCTCCACAGATGCTGTTAGACCTACTGAGTTTTTCCTGCATTTTCTGCTTTTGTTTCAGTTGTTTTTAAAAGGATGTGCTTGCCAATTTAGTGAATGTTTAACTGTTTATGTGTGGTGATTGTAAAAGACACAAACAGACTGGTTTCCATGAGTTATTTTCTTAAAAGGAAAGAATAGTTTTTATTGCATTTGACCCAGTCCAAGTAAAATAATAAAAATGCTCCAACTTTCATGCACACACATTCAGATTCACACATACAAAAATAGGTTAAAAAGTGGGAGGATAGATTAAGTGATACTTTTAAAAGTCCAATGAAGATTAAAGCTATATGGATCTCATAGTTTGATGACTTGAGAGGCTGATCTCGGTG